>NW_011499849.1:4528963-4548470 GCF_000495115.2 Populus euphratica
GGGAATATTTTAAATCTTAGTGGTACATTTTATTTCTTGATGTCCATGAAATTATCACGAACAATACCAAAGTATCCACCCGACAAAATCATAATCCTAATTACTGACAAATGTCTTGTGGCAAGAAACCACCATTATATATTAAAATTGAGTAAAGAGTTACGAAGAATGGATTAAGATGAACTTGTGATTACAAATCAGACTTATTAAAGTTCAAACTTAAAGTAAATTGTGAATGAAAGATATAAAAAAATCCACATGTTATGAGGTTTTTAAAACAAAGAATGAATGAATGGGTAGTTACCTTTGAATACAATGATAAATTATCTTAAATAAGGTGATTAGATAGATACTAAAAGTTATTTTTAATTTTTTTTATTTGGAGAGTTTATGCAACTAATAAGAACAACAACTTAACAATAACAACTGAATTGCACTTCAATCAAATTTATAATATCTTCAAAACATGTTTATAAAGTAGATTCTTTCTAAAAAAATATTTTTCAAGTAGATATATAATTATAGATTGATAACTAGAAGATGATAACTTGTAGGCAGTAATTTTCTAGATGAGAGGTAAGTAGACAATAATAAAGTAGACCTGTAATTTTATTTGTAATAAGGAGGCTTGCAGTTTTAAATTTATGAACCAAAAATATCAAAAAAAATATTTTATTATCTAGAGTTTCCAATATATTGATGTAATCAAGATAATGAATCACACTACGAATAAATATTCATTTTCCAAATTATTAAATTTATTTCACATCAAACTGTTTTAATTAATTGATTGTTTTTTTAGTTGAACTATTATTTGTATGAAAATAAATTTAATTGTATTAATATTTGTGTAATTTTATAATATAAATTTAAAATTATATAAATAGGCTTAAGACTAAGTCAATTTAAAACTTAAATTTTAAGTTGTAAAGTTTTTTTAATCCAAACCAATAAAAACAAACCTATATAAATCGCTAATATTATTCTTATGAGACACCTGTCAAATATTTTCAAGTCTCAACCTTCAGCCATTTTTCCTACGTCTTTAATGCTTAATTCTTTATTTAATCTCATTAAAACTTACCCAAAATGAAACTTTCATTTAGACGATTTCGAAGAAAAGTAAAATAAAAACGTGTAAGATGCCACGTGTAATGCATAGTATCTGATAGGATACATGTAATCAGTAGTTTTATTGGTATGTTTATTATTATTTCTTATCTTCATTTTATTGACCTGGATTTCGAAGAAAAGTAAGATAAAAACGTGTAAGATGCCACGTGTAATGCATTGGATCTGATAGGATACATGTAATCAGTAGTTTGATGTATTCACGCATTCATGCAACTTACCTTCTAGTTGTGTTGGTTTCCTTTTTTTGGAATACAAAATCACAGCATTACCTTGCCGTTTCATTTTTCAAAGTGGGCGGTGAACGCCCCTCGTCAATAAAAAGGAAAAAGTAACGGCCGTCAACACGGAACGGGTCATCCATCGCAAGGTGGGCTCGTGCTTAAGGATAGAAAGTAGAAACGCCTCCAAATTGCGCAGGCAGGCAGGCTGGCAGCAACACAAACAAACAACACGAGACACAGAGCTTGAGTTTGTAAAACATGGCTTCAATGGCACCACCAAAAGCCTATCCTGGCTGTCTCTGTAAGGCTCGCAGCATCGAACACCACAATGGGTTCACTCGTCCTCGTATCCTCTTTTGTCAGCAGCAGGACAACGACAACAAACCCCAGCATCAAATTGCTCGAAGGTACTAAATTCTTTGTAGGCATGAAAATATATTTACATCGAATGTGTCTGTCTATCCAATCAGGTGGAGAGGTTCTGATAAGAAGTATATAAATTTGAAGGGAAATAGTACTAAGGAGCAGTGAATTAGCAGTAGCTGGTGCCATTTTCAATCTCGGGTATGTTTCCTTTTCTCCACCCCTCTGTCGCCTTCTCCCTTTAAAGTCTCCCGTCGGAAAAATATCAGTGAAATGTTACAGCAGGAAGAGCCGAAATCTCCCATTCATAGTATTCATCTATTGTCATGTAGGTTTTTCTCGTGAATTTTTTAATACTCTATACACTATATAGAGAGGTGGATTTAGTATTAATATGATCCAAGGATCTGATAAATATTTAACTAATCACTTAGAATTAAACACTAAAAAGTATTGTTAATTTCTTAAAAAAAGTTTTACAGTAAGGTATGCTCGATAATTTATATTTAATTTAGGATTTTTGTTTTTTGTTTTTTTTAAATCTCATATGTTTTCAATCTGGCCTATGTTAACAGTGGGAAAAAGCCTGAATACCTGGGGGTGCAAAAGAACCAACCATCATTATCGCTGTGCCCAGCTACAAAGAATTGTATCTCAACATCGGAGAATATCACTGATCTTACCCACTATGCCCCTCCATGGTAGGTGCTGCCACAAAAAACTCTCGCCGACTTCTTTTTTAACGTTTCTAACATGTGAAAAGCAAGTCCCAAGTTCTCAACTAGTGCGTCTCGTGGTCGCCGATAATGACCTGTCAAACCTAACACGTGCTGAGTTGAATATTTTGGTGTGTTTTTTTTCCCCTTCTTCTTCTGCTGTAGGAACTACAATGGTGGTAGAAAAAAGCCAGTCAGCAAGGAAATGGCAATGGAAGAGCTTCTTGATGTGGTAAAATGTCTATTCAGATTCCTTCTAAGCATGTTGAACAAAAAAGAGATGTGATACAACAATTCCATTGCTTCATGATTGTAGATTAAGCTTTAACAGCAAGATCAAATTAAGCTGAACCTGAATAATTATCAATTACTCAGATAAGATCAACGAAACCGGAGAAATTTACACCAAAGATTGTAGAGAGGGATGATGATTATGTGCACGTGGAATACCAGAGTCCTATTTTAGGGGTAAGTTAGATGTCTTCCTCTCAAGAAATCGCAAGTTGAACCTTTGAGTTGCAATGAAACGCTTAACACCAACACCCTGATGTTCTTTCAAACAGCTAGTCGATGATGTTGAGTTCTGGTTCCGGCCAGGCAATAATGCGATTGTGGAGTATCGGTCTGCATCACGCTTGGGAAACTTTGATTTTGATTACAACAGAAAGAGAATCAAGGTTAGCTTTTCTAACATTATGGGGTCCTATGCTTCGAAAATATCTTCACTCACTTAGCAGGAACCTGGTGTTCACTGCAGATATTGAGACTAGAGCTGGAGAAGAAAGGCTGGGCATCTGCAGAGAGTTTCTGAAGGGGCCCTTACCTGATAGCTGCGCTGTTAATTTAGAACATCAACAGCATTCATTGATGTTGAAAAAAAATATAAAGGAATAAGATTGTACCAGGAAAATTTTACATCTACCCAGTTGTACCCCATGATGATTTGTTCCTAGTGATCTAGAGATCCACGGACAGAAGTCAAAACTGATACTCTGGTGGGTACAGGCCGTTGTAATAATCTCCATGTGTTTACATCAGGAGTCCCTTACTCTTGATGACAAGGGACTAGGAAAGCTAGAACCCTGAACCCAAGTCCTTCTGTGATGTGAATAATTCCAGTAGCGATGCACATTTGTGCTTGAAGTGACCAGTCGCCGTATCTTAAAACTCGGTAAAATTATTATTTTTTGAAGTATTTTTTTTGTTTAAAAATATATTTAAATATTTTTTTTACTTTTTTAAAATTATTTTTAATATTAAAATAATTTGAAAACACAAAAAAATGGTAATTTAAAATAAAAAATTTTAATTTTTTTTAAAAATATTTTAACGCAAGAATAGTGAATATTTCATAGAATGCTATGCGCATAACACTTATCAGTCTCACCCCAATAGCAAATGCCCAATTCTCAAGCCAGTGATGTTAACTAGTTGTTCAACGTCAAATTTTACAACGGGAAAGATGTCAGTCGAGGAGAAATTACCTGACCAAATAAAGAAATGATGCGCACTTCAAATCGTATACAAGGCCAACGAAACATAAAAACGAGCGGGGAACACACTGCACCAGAGCTAGGTAAAAATATCATGAAGACCGCATATGATAAGCATCGTCATCTATAAAATCCATACCCAACACAAGATGATGAGGGTAACAAACTTGGCTTAAATCAGCTGCATTGATCTAAATTACATGAAAGCTTTCAACGTTGCAAAATATTCATTAACTAGGAAGTGCAATTGTTCAAGTTCAGGACTGCTTTAGAAGTTACACTGTAATGGGAGAAATCATAACAAAACGAAGATATGGTAAACGACAACCACCACTTTAACTTCCATTAAGTCCGACAGAATGATGATCTGTGGATCAATCTTTTCTGAGCTCTGCATATTCCCGACGCATACCGTCAGCATTTAAGATGACAATTTCAAGCTTGTCTCCCTGCAAAACAAACAAGATATATTAAGGAGTATGATAAATGAACTGAAGTCAAAGCATGGACGTAGGCATAATATCTTGTATGGGTAAACCATACAACATCCTGCCCAATCTTTTCCTTGTGTAAGAGTAATAATTCAGAGAGAGGCAGGCCTTCCTCCAGATGCTGGATATAATTTAAAGACAAAAAAAAAAAAAAAAGAGGAAGAATTGATTTAAAGGGCAAAAGCTGAAAGGAAACAGGAATTTACAGTGTATATATCCCTCTCAGTTGCAGATGCAAAAACATCTTTGACCACATCAATTGCTTCTGCCTCAGAAAGTGGAGTTACAGCGTCCTATAAAAGTCACATTTTTAGATAACCAGATAAAAGACGTAACACCCCAAACAATTGACAAAAGAAACAATGTTGGCCAAGGAGAGCATACCTGCGAAGGTAATAAAAGCGGGCTGGGGGACTTCAGCTGGTTATCTAGCACAGGCATGATGAGTTTAGCACCAGAACCTTGGGCACTATACCCAACCTTCTCATAGGAACCAACAGCATCGTAAGTGTAAACACAGCCCTTTCCTAGATTTTTAAAAAGAACACCAATTTGTTAACACCAATCGAAAGCTTAAAACTGCACCATTAACTTGTATCACTTACCTTCCTCATCAAAGCCAACCAAAACGTTGAAGGTATAATAAGGGAAGAAACGTTTGTAGTAGAGAGTGTTGGAGAGCAGTCGAGCCATGGCAGGGCAGCTCATCTGCTTGTTGTGTTGATGTTGATAGATCTGTTAAGTGATTAAGAACAGATATTAGCATCCGTGCAAAACAAGAAGCCAATTTCTTTTCAAACAAAGCAAAAGGGAGTCCATTAGACCACAAAATCATAGATATTTATGAACACACAGTTCTAGATGGCCCTTTGTTACTCGAAAGTAACAGACAACACCACCATTCTTAACAGATATAAAGGTACACAAATTACATAGCTCTCAGAGTCTCTTCCTCCAAACAAGAACCTCTCCAACTACTTCCATGCGGCAATCTTTACAATTTTCAATTTGGGCTATAATCCTGAAAGGACTTGGGGCATACCATCCTCCACACTTTCCAAAACAAACACCAAAAAATAACTAACACCCTGATAAAACTTCAAAGGAAAAATCTCAAGATATAGTAAGATCACAAAGGAAGGGAACTAATGTAATCTCAAGGATACATTCAATCAATTACAACTTGCTTCTAATATAATTTAGGTGGACAAAATTCTGCAGAACTAAAGCATTAGATTGTTTTATATTCCATCAATTTGAAGAGAGAGAGAGAGAGAGAGCTAACAACTAATGTATCAATTTATTTTTCATGAAACCTCACCAGGTGCTTAGCCCCCAAAACCTTTTGTAGGGCTCTCACATCAGCTTGAAAGCCAGAAGAAGCCATCAAACATTTGTCCGCTCTGACATCAGTGAAGCACATCAAGTCAGTCTTGTTAATAAATAACTAGGAAAAGAACACACTTCATTAAGAAGCTGAGTAAAGGATGCAAGTACTTCCAGATCATTATCAAAATTGATTCAATGAAAACTCCACCTATCTAGTAAGCAATAAGTTCCATACTTTCAGTTTATCAAAGGTATATACAGGTATTGGCAAGCATGTGCAAAGACAAGTTGGAAGACAGATATCTCTAACCTCATATTTGTCCAATTTAAAAAATTTATTAAACCTTTCCAATGAAATCCTCAAGGAATAAAAATCCCTAATTGAATTATTGTTACATTCATTTGATCCAAAGATGAGATGAGGCTCAATTCTTACCCGTGCCCTCGTGCAAATTCATCCTCTTTGAAAAAAGTACAAACTTTTTTATTTCCAAAAACCAGACCGATCCCACAGAGTGCTTTACACCAGCATCCAATTTTACAATGGGGTTGTTGAAATTAAATGAAACTATAAACCCAGTTGTAAAAACCACATTTATCAGTCAATTTCACTTAACAGAGCCTAAATTCCCAATTGGAGCACAAAAAACGAGGATATCCAAGATAAGAAAACCCACAAACTAATTCAAGCGAAAAAAAAGAAAAAAAAAAGAAAGAAAGAAATGGAGAGAGATTAAGAAGACATACAATTTATAGATTTTGGAGTAATCGCGAGTGAGAATATTGTATCCGGTAGACATTCGAGTATCCGCGGCGACTACACAGTAATCAGCTCCAGCAATCGCAACGCAAGTCCTTCAAAAAAAAAAAAAATCTCAAAATCAAACAAATCAACAAATAAATAGACATAACTTACTGAGAGGGGGAGGGGTAGAGGGTTACCCTCCATTAAAATCGTAGGGTTCAAATCTGGCTTGTTGTTTACTCATTGGGTGCCGGTAGAGAGAGGGGTTGTTATGGCTTAGAGAGAGTGAGAGACTTAAAATCGCAGAGGGCAGGCTTCGATTTTTATTTGTTTTAGATCTCTCCTTGCCCGGTCTGTCTTGCAGCGCACTTCAGATGTTTTAAGGGAAAAACCCCCTACATCAAAGTACCTAACCTTTATAGATAATCGATTAGCTCTTAATATATTAATATCTTCTTAATCATACTATTTGGTTAATTTTATATTTTTTGTTCGTAGAAAACCATTGAATTCATTGACATCTCACTGTTATCGTGTGATGATGAACTAAATAATACAAATAATCATATAGTTTTTATATTTCTTTAAGCAATGGTAATAAATTCATGGGGTTTTTTAATAAAAAAATAAAGTTATGCAAGCTTCAAATTACCTAATGATTATGTTAATTAAAACTAATGAAAGGATTAGCAATTAACAAAAACTATAAAAGTTGTGGAAGAAATCAAGTAGCAAACATTTTGGACACCCAATGATTTTACTATTCATCGGTAATAATACAGTGGTTTTTTTATTTGGTTTTTATTTATTTGATTGTTTTTTTTATTTGTATTTTTGGTTAGAATGAATTTTTTTTTTAATTTCATCATTTAATTAAAAACTTGTGGATGTTTTCTATTTCTAATTTTAATTTTATTTTTATTTTTATTCTTTTAATTTTTATTTTGAATTATTTTGTATAATTAATTTTTCTTCTAATTTTATTTTACAATATTTGATTAATTAATAATAGAATTTCATGGTTTTTGCAGGTATTGTGCTTTCAATTTTATGATCTAAATCACAAGTTTTAAAAGTTAATGTGGTTTACACTTTTTTTTTTTACTTTTTTTCTTTTTTGATCTCATCATTTTATGTTTTCTCTAAACAAATTAGCTTTGTGGTTCTTTACCTTTTTTATTACCTATCGGATTATCCTAATTCTATGATCTGACTATGAATTTGATAAATTAACCTAAGTTTACTCACCCTTACTTAACTTATAAGTTTGTTATGCTAACTTAGATTGATTCAAGTTAATTTTTTATCTTTTTTTATTTATTTATAAAAATTCATCATTCTATATTTATCAAAATCTAAAAAGCGTGAGAAAGTAATATAAAAATCCACAATGTTTTTCATTTAGCTCTTCTATCTATGAAAAGAGCTTGCTATTAAGGTATTATGATCTTTTCAAAGAGATACAATTGTCATTTTCAAATTTATAAGAATTAGAGAGATGTTTTTACTTTTTTTTTAACAATAAGATTACTAAAATAACCTTTTCGGTAAATAAAAATGAATTGGGGTCCATGGGCTTTGTAGACATTTTATTTTTTTAATAAACACTTAAATTATATAGCTTCCACCAGAAAAAAAAAAAGAAGAAGTTAAAACTTCCATGTAGAGCCGTTTTCATCTTTGAATCTTAGCTTTTTTGTTATACTTAAAAAGATTAAGGGGTATTGTGGTCTTTTAACACATAAAATATTAATAAAAAGAAAAAAGAATTGACTAGTGCCATGCACGGCCAGCGAGTAAACACCCTCATACCTTTTAGGCAGCATATGAGGTATCGTTCGGTGGTCAAACACCATTTTCTGTGGGGGTGTTAGAAGTATATCGACATCCTTTTTTCAATGGTGTAGCGTGACTTTGAGCTCCGAGAAAGTTTTCTCCTTTTCTCTCTTTTCTTCTTATCAAATTATGAAAGTATCATTTATTTAGTATATTCAATTTGATCTATATTATTTTAATTGTTATTTATTTTTTATTTTCTTTTTATTTTTTTCTTCAACTTTGCCCATAATCATTTGGTTTAGATTAAATTTTATATCGAATTTGGTCTTTATTTTTTTGATTTTTTTCCTATTACTAATTGATTTCTTTTTCTCAATTTCATCCCTAGCATTTGATTTAATTTTTTATGTCGAATTTGGTCTTATTTGGTTTATTTCTTCTTTCAATTTTGTCCCTAATCATTTGGTTTAAATTGATATTTATATCAAATTTGATCCTCATTTGATTTCCTTTTTATTTTATTGATTGCATATTGTTTTCAATTTCATCTATAATATTTGATTTCAATTTTTTATGTTAAATTCGATCCTTATTTTTTTATATATAATTGTTTCTTTTGGATTTTTTTAATTGTATTTTTTTTTTAATTTCATATTTTTTTATTTTTTTTATTGAGCATTTTGCTTCATTTTTTCATGGTTTGCCTTTTATAAGATTAGTCTTATCCTTATAACCAATATCATGAGTTTTAAAGGTTAACACTAGTTGACTTTGTTTTTTAGATCATATAAAATTGATTTATTTTCAATTTTATCTTTCAATATTTTAATTTTTTAGAATTGGTCCTCACACTTTTTTTTTCACTTTCCCTTCTACAAAGTTATCTAAATCTTATGTTCATGGTTGATGAGTTAACATAGTTTGACTCAAATCTTTTTTTCTTTGATTTTTTAATTATTTTTTTAGTTTCATCACTTGACATTATTTTATTGAGAATTTTGCATCATTGTCTTTTTTTTTAGTTTGCTTTCTATGCAGTCAGTCTAAGGCTTATGATCACTTTCATGGGTTTCAAAAATTAATATAAGTTGACTTTGATTTTTTTAGGTTTTTTTTAAATAGATTTTTTTTTAATTTTATTCTTTGACACTTAGCTTTTTAAAAATTAATCTTTGTGCTTCTTCTTTTTTCTCACTTTTTTTATGGGGTTTTTCTAATTATGTGTTTATGATCGCGAGATTAGCGGATTAACCCAGGTTTAACTAGTTATTTTTTTGTTTTTTTAAAAAAACTATATATACTTTTTTAGTTTTAACATTAAATATTGAATTGTTCTATAGTTGAGTTTTATAGTTTTATTCAATCCATTTTCATGAACTTGTTTTTTTTAGTTGGTATGAATAATTATTTGATTAAATAAAAAAATTATCTGGAAAAACATAATTGTTAAATATAACTAAGTAAATGATCTATGTTATTAGATTAAATATTTTAATCTTATTTATTTTTTATTTAACTATTAATTTATATAATTGAATGAATGCGTAAGTATTTTAATTTATGATAAATAATTTTTATATATTCATGTGTATTCATGTTTTTACCAAAAAAAATCTGACGTGCGGTGGAACGCAGGCCTGATAGCTACTAGTTTCTTTATATAGGAGGATGGTGGCAGGGTGATTTAATGATACTCCCATCCCTTCCTATTCTCCTACAGATAATTTTTGAAATCTCCATAGCAGTATCTAAAGATTGGTTATCTGCCCAGCCGAAAAATCCAAGAGGGGTCAGCCATGTAGCAGATATGAGCTCATGTCATTACATAGCAATTGTTTCTGCTCCATCCATCTTGTCGCATGCATCTGTTTTGATGCATCCTTTCTAATTTCTTTTGTTTTAAACTAACTGGACGTTAGCACTGGATTTTTAACTCTATCTAGGTGGCTGCACTGGCTATCCCATCAAGCTTTGGTTGTCTTCCTGGATTAACTCCCTTATGGTTTTATCTCTATTTTTAGCTACACTCCACAATATATAAATCCCTATTCCACGAACATCTCCTGCATCCTTTTCCTCAAGGCCTATAAATATTAAGCTTACCACTGGGTATATTATTCGTATCCCTTCTACCTTTCTTTCTAATCCAAAACAAGAGACATATTTTCAACTTCATTCTCCTCTACACACCAAAAACACAGGCTATCGTTTTTATATATGGTGCCTTTTGATTGTATCATTTCTATTGCTAATTAAAAATGGCAACAGAGATAAGACAACTTTCTATGAAGCCAGCTTGGATTGAGGTCGCACCATCCCTCCTTGGTTTCCCACTAGGGGCTTCCCAGTTTCCCAAATTGGAGACTTTTCGAGAAGAAAGAGCTGAAGGTTATGAGGATGAGAACGATGATGACGGTGATGGTTGATGCTTTTCTTTGTCCTTTTCAAAATAGAGTCTTAGAAGCTGTCACAAGGAAGATGAGATGTTGGCAGCTGCAAAGATGCTCCATAACATACATATTTGATGCAGCATATGTGTTGCTGACATGTTCTATTATATATCTGTGCAGAGAAGTGGGAATTCATCTCAGGATTTCGCAGGAGATTAGGTGCTTCTTCACCATTTTACTACTACGTGTCTCGCAATTGGTTGCAGATTTGAGTTTGGGGAGACTTGTAAACGGAAAATTATTAGGAGCCCGGCTCACCATCAACCTGCTCACATAAATTAAGTGGGATAATTTATGTGGGGCTATGAACATAGACTAATGATGAGTCGGGCTCCTTCAATAATGTCTGTCTTCACATCTGAATAGTGTACCCCTTTTCAATAATACGATGAATTTTATTTTATTTTTCAATCGTTGCCTCCTAGTAAATAACATCTTCAATGCTAATTGTATCCGTGCACGCACTGCTGGATAATGGTTGATATTAAATCAAAGGTGAGGTTTTCAAAATCTTTTGGTTGTCGAGTTTTTCCTTGCTTGTGTGACTATGCTCCCCATAAATTTTCAGTACGTAGCATTCCCTTGTATTTTTTTAGGGATATTATCCTTCCTACCATGGTTTTCATTGTTTGGATTTGACAACCACCAAAAATTATATTACTCAATACTCACCATGCCTTCTTTGATGAAACTCCTTTTCCTATGCTTCCCAACTCTTTTGTTTAAGCCCATTACTACACTGGAGTACTATTCCTCCTTTAGTTCACCCACGTAAGCTCACTCTCCATCTTCGCCTACTTCTTTACGATCCTATACAATTTCACCACTCCCATGGTCGGTGGCCAGAGTCTCTCCTCTGTCGGTCCTCCTTTTGCTGACATTACTCTTTATTTATCTCTTGTTGGTGCATTAAAATATCTGACCACATCATCAGGCCTGATCTTACTCTCTCTGTCAACTTTGATGGTTAGTTCTTGCATGCTCCCACTGAGATGCATTTTCTGTTAGGTTGGTTGCCATTAATGTGCAACAACCATTGACTGTTGTAGCTGGAGTTGCACCAACCATGTGCACCCATCCAAGATGTCAAAGGTTGGCAGCCATCATTATTGAAGAAGAGCTAGAGTTGGCAGCCACATTTGTTGAAGAAAAGCCTTCATAAATGCCTATAAAATAGGCATGATTTTAGAGAGCAAAATAAAAAGAGGATTGTGAGCATGTGAAGAAAGTAGAGAGAAAGAGAGAGCTGCAATGGCAGGAGCCTTGCTGCAAGTGCAGCAAAGAGAATTGTGAGCATGTCGGAAACCGCTGCACGCACCGTCACGCGCCGGCGGGGTAACTAGACACGCACGCAGACGCGCGCCAAAAGTCACGCGCGTCTTCTTCACCCGAATGAGCTGACCCGACCCGAATACCAGAAGATCCAACCCACGCGCGAGATCCGGATGATGATGACGCCACAGTTTCGTCAGCATGAATAGGTGGCATGACATGTCAGCAGCCACGTCAGCACTGTGGGACCCACTGCCACATCACCAGTCGCAAGCCGAGAGTGAGCCGAACTGCTAGCCGAGGGACAGAATTCTGTGTGGCGGAGTCTATGTGCAACCGGTTCTGAGATTGAATCTGGGCCGTTTATCATGCCAGAATTATTTTGATCAAATCGTAGCCGTCTGAAGTGCGATTTGGACGATTTAAGACTTGTTTCCAGCTAATTTAATCGTTCTAGATGTAATGGTATGGTCCGATCGTTGATATTGAGATCAAAAATGACAGTGGTGAATTATTAAAGAGAAATTGCCCAATCAGGAGGCATCTGATGATCATCATGGTGGTCGATGGAGATGAAGAAGAAGAAATCACACATGCTTGCCTAATTACATGTGTTGAAGTGTTATGTGTGGAATTTTAATTGCCTTGAGGGAAGGCAAAATTGGGACACTTTAAACACCCGATCATGTGGACAATTTGAGGTGGAGAGTGAAATTTGATGAAGATCAATCTTGACGAATCTGAGCACTGGTAGTCTCGCCAGATCACTTGTAAAGGAAAGTCGCGACAAAGCTAGCAAATGGTTGTATATACGAAAAGATAGTACGATGGATAGATATGGCCTAAGAAGTTCTGGCTAGGAGATTGGGTTTAGCGGGACCGTTGTGACCCCTCCAATCTTTCCTGGGAACTTGCTTAGTGGAAGGATTATCCATACGGTACTATTTTCGTATATGTGACAGTTTGTTATGAAATTATTGAAGACTAGCAGGATGACGACACAAAGGAACAGTTGGGTTCCGTATGATCAAGGATCTGATGAAATGATGATTTCTCAAAGGAAGTTAGATTCGGTGACTGTAATTTATCGAGGGGATAAATGATGAAGACCCTGATAATGGAAGAGAAATACAGCAAAGGGATAAAGATTGGCACCCTATTTTGACTTAGATAGGTGTTGTGACAGGATGAGCTGCTGTCAAACATAAGCAAAGAATAGGGAGAAATCTGCAGAACAGAAAATGCACGAGGACACTCGAAGATTGTGCAGGAGTACCCGAAGGATCCAATAAGGTACTATAATGAGACAATAAGTGCAAGGAGAAGAAGAGTTCCCAGATGAAGCTCAGAGCAGAGACTGTGTGAAGGTTGTGCAACAGGAAGTCTCTTGTGCTCTTGATAAAGGCAACAAGCGAGGACCTTTTCAATGCATGCAAGGATGAAAAGATGAGCTGTTGTAGATGCACCTAATTGAGGGGGTGCAAACGCCTGTGATAAAAGGCGACCGCCTATGATGAAAGGCGAAGACACCAAAGAGAGTTGTGTAGGTGGAGCTGTCAAGTGCAATGATGAAAGACGTAGAAGCTCCAAACATAGAAATCGAGGTGGAGGATTGCGAGGAGTGTACCGCAACTTTCTCTTTCTATGTAATCAGTGGTAAAGAATTTATGGAGCTACTTTGAAGCATCTCAGCTGAAGGAGGAGGCGACCGCCTATAAAAGGCGAAGACACCTTAAAGAGAAGGTGTGAGGGCTATGAGATGAGCCCATGATCAGACCGCCACATGACAACGAGCGGAAACACCTCAAAAGAAGGTGTGAGGGTCGTGATAGAAGCCCTAGTTCAAAACGCCCTAGAGACGATGTGATGGCTAAATATGAGTGGACAGATGGATAGCCAATAAAAAGGCTATGATGAGTATGGAGACAAATGCAGGATTGACTTTCATGGATATTGCCCCCATGCTAAAGATCAATGAGCTAGAAGACATTTGCCTTGGACAATAAGTGGATGACTTGTGGAGCATTAAGACACGGCTACTATGAAGGAGCAGAGGGCATGCGCAGGTTCCGGGAACAAGTTGACTCTTGTCAAGGTGGTGAGCTCGGTGAAGGCATTGTAATACTCAGAGTATCAAGACATATATGGATCAACCTTTAATGGGCTGCCCCCATGGTTAAAGGTGGAAAGCTACCTGGACTCTTGAGACTAAGAGCGAGAGACTCACGGAGAAGTAAGGCGTGGTTCCTAGGGTGGAATAGAGGGCAGACGCAACTCCTGGATGAGTAGACTCTTGTGATCATATTGAGATATTCAGATAATGATTGTCGCACTTGAAATATCTGTTTGAGGGGGTATTATAAGCCTTGATGTAAGGCTTGATGAATCATTCCGGACCGAGCATGGTTGAAGGGGAATGTTGTTCCAGAGACAAGTGTTAACACTATTCAGATGTGATGTGACAGACCATCTGGTTATAATGATCCTTTTGTGTGAGAAAAGATGTGCTTTGGTTACTCTGATGATTGAAAGGTTTGGCGAGTACCTATAAACTTGGCCAAAGATGCTCTCAAAATGGAAAGCTTGGAAGAGCTGCAAGATGCAAGCTTGTGTTGAAGAAGCAAGAGGACAGTTGCCCCACATGAATGGCAAAGAGGGTGATTGTTAGGTTGGTTGCCATTAATGTGCAACAACCATTGAGTGTTGTAGCTGGAGTTGCACCAACCATGTGCACTCATCCAAGATGTCAAAGGTTGGCAGCCACCATTGTTGAAGAAGAGCTAGAGTTGGCAGCCACCTTTGTTGAAGAAAAGCCTCTATGAATGCCTATAAAAGAGGCATGATTTTAGAGAGCAAAATGAGAAGAGGATTGTGAGCATGTGAAGAAAGTAGAGAGAAAGAGAGAGCTGCAATGGCAGCAGCTGTAAGTGCAGCAAAGAGAGCTGGGAGTAAAGTAGAGTGAATTGATCTTTCTCCTCCATGTATTTGTTTTGTATTCTTTCTCTAATCTCTAGTAATATAGACTCTCTCCCGTGGATGTAGGTGGTTTTACCGAACCATGTAAATATTGTGTCAGTGTGCTTGGCCTCCTATGAGCAAATATCAGTGCATTACCGGTCGGAATTCACAATATTTTCAAGCTGTCAAACACATACTTTGCTATGTCAAGGTTACTATTCCTTTTGGCCTCACATCTATAGCTTCTTCCTCTTTCACTATTACTACTTATTCCAACACTGATTGGGTTGGTTGCTTAGATGCTCACCGCTCCACCACCGATTATTCCATCCACCTTGGTACCAATTTTGTTTCCTGGAGTACAAAGAAGTAGCCTACTATTTCTCAATTCATCTGTGAACCTGAGCACCGTGCCCTTGCCACCTTTGTCGCTGAGGTCTTCTGGGTTGCAACATCTTCTTCATGATCTTTCTGTCCCTACCCCGCCCTGCTTCCCCCACTTCTCTTTTATGATAATAAGAGTGCTCTTTTTCCCAGTTCCAATCCGGTATCATAAGCGATCTAAGCACATCGATTTGGATTATCACTTCCTTCGTGAACTTGTCATTGCTGTCACCATACGCCCTCAGCATGTTCCCTGACATGCTGTAGATTGCTGATGTTTTCACCAATCGTGTCACTCGTTCGCTTTGTTTTTTCCTTTGTTTCAAGCTTCACGTATGTTCTAATCCCATGCTAAGCTTGTGGGGGGGGGGGGGGGGGGTGTTAATTAAGGATGCTCAAGAATCCTCTCTTGACATTAGTAATCTTCTCCATGACTGTAGCAGCTGAACATGATTGTAGAGATATATTATTCATTGCATTGATCATTTGTCTCCATCTGTACAATATTTCCTTTCATGTACTTCTCCATAAATAGAATATTTCTCCACCTCTAACAGCGTGGTGGTTTTACTTTCTCAGTTAATATATTTTTATTTTCTCCGGAAATTTTGGCTTTCTTAATTTTTTTTATTTTAATTTAAAATGAATAACAAGAACCTTATTGAAAATAAAATCATAATGTTATCACCTTTCACTTAGATAATTAAAGTTTATCACTAAAGTCTAAATAATAAGACTTATAATTAATTGATGATGTTGATATTTTCATAAAAAACAAATTAATATATTTGCATAAAAAGGAAAATGAATATTCAAAGTCGTTGCAAAAGTCTCTGGCGTTTCAAGATACGACGACATTTTAGCATTCCTATGTTCTGCAAACTATATTTTATTTCAATATATATGATCTATAACTATAATTATCTAGAATAAAAAAGAACTAAACAATATTTACATGCACATTAAAATTTTAAACGCTTTAAAAAATTTAAAATAAAATGAAAATAAAAGTTGCCTGTATATATATCACCATCTATCTTCTTATTAGAATATTATTATTATTATTATTATTTCTGAATTAAAAACTACTAGCACCACGTCTTAGATGATATATTAGCTTGTTCAAAAAGGAAAGAAAGAAAAACCGATGCTTTATTTTAAAAGGATACGCAGGTAGTAAGTTTCTTAAGCACGTGGATAAATAGCGAGTGTTTATTAATCAATAAGGAGTCCTGATCCAATAAACAACTCCATGCATACAGTTCCGTATAAATATTAAAACGAGATGATCTAGCAAAAACAAAAACAGAGACAAAGATCAGCATAGAAGGCAAGGCAACAACAATGGGACTTCTTCTCCTTCTCGGATGGTTATGCAGTCTTTCCCTTCTTATTCCCCTTATGGGCTTTACCAGTTATGGGGTCTTTTCTCTATTGCCCTCCTTTTCTTTATTACTTTGTTTTCCTTTTTATGCGATCAAGATAAGATTTAGATGCATGGCGACATGTCAGAAGTTAATCACATCACCCACATGATCTGATGAACAAGGAAACCTCTGATGGTGGTTTTTTTATGTTACCTTTGACTGTATTGCTTAGCATTCAATAATGGTAATTTTCAACAAACAGGTTGTCGAAAGCCTCTCTTAAATTATAGTTTTTTTTCAAAACCATACTTGAATAACTGAAACACAAGTATCTTAAAACGATGAGATAATTTTCAATGTTTAATTCAATTTAGATTGGGAGGCCTCATGAGACCATGTATATATTTGTTTAGTTGCATACTTATCCTTAAGTTTATAGCTTTGAACATGCATGGTATTGCCAATATATTTGTCATCTAAATCTTGAACTAGTTAGAGACAAAAAACTGGAATAACAACAGGTAATTACAAAACTGTCGTGTTTCTAGTTTGAGCTTTGGACACCCAGAAGAGTTTTGTGACCTGACTTTTAAGTCGTATCTCTCCCAAGCCTACTTTGGATCTTGTGCAAAGAATATAAACCCTGAGCCCATCACTAGCCAATCTTACTACCAAGCAACAAGTATTTTAAAATCACATTATAGGTGGACCTGCAACACCAAGATTACTCTGGTCCTACTCACCTAGGTGGGCCAACAACTAATATTCTATTTTAGAAAAACGGCAAACAATTTTTTTAACAAAATTATGAATTAAGTATTAAGCAGCAGATATGTATATTAATTAATAATTATCCGAAAAAAGAAAAGCACATTTCTTTCAGTGAGGATTTAAACAATTGAATGGACAGAATTGTGTTCGACTATAGAACAGATTAATGCAGAATTTTAGTATGTCGAACAATGGCTCAGTAAGCCAAAATCACATAATTGGTCAAGTTATTGACAAAACATTGACTTGCATTCTACATCTGTCTCTACTGTTGCAGCACATGCTCGTGGTAGAACTCGAAGCTGATAAGCTGAACGCATATGATGCAGCATCTGGGCTAAACAAGCTTGTTTTCCCGGAGGTTTATGCATCAGCTTTCTATTAACAGGACACTGGTTTGCGTGTATTTTAGCTCTGCCAAACCTCTATCATCATGTCAGATCGTAAGTTTGTTCTTAATTTCTAACATTTGTTTTTTTATTACACGTAATCCTGCAACTCCATTCAATTCAGAGACCTGAAGGTATGAACAAAGTCAATAACGTTATTGCTTGGTTGTCTTAATATCCTCCAAAGACAATGAATGTTTTCAAACCTGTTGAATCGGATGTTGCCGATCAATTCAGTACCTTTATAGACACTGATAAAGGCTTTAAATGCTTAAGGAGTATTTTTCGCACACGGTGTTTCCTCACAAGATTAGAGTGAGAATAGATTTTCGAATTTCGTAGATTCATCACTATGTATTTGAGAATACACCATAACCCGTTGGCATAGCTGTAACTAGAAAAAAAATAGTAGGATCCATGTTACTTTGTCTACACTGCAATTTAAGTCGTGGTTTGCAAATCCATGATCAGGTACATGAAGAGGCAACATTTAGTTCAAGCCGTTGACATATTTAACCAGCTGAAGTGGGAAAACAGAAAAGGTGGTATAAGATGATCTATTTGGTGACCCTTTTCATGGTTGCTACGGCGGGGTATGTCATGAGATGTAGTTCAGCAATCATTGTAAATTGTTGACTTCTTGTAAGTAAGTTGGCTATTGATCACTTAGGTACTGATTATTTTTCTTTGTGACTGTGTTTTAGGCTGCTTTGGCATTTTCCTGAACTAATTGAAAGTTGATCAAGCATCGGTGATCCTTCTGAGTTTCGTGTGCTGTGAGTCCCTAAATTCTGCTAGTTGCTCTTCTCAGTTTGCGGGCTTTTTTTGAAAATGTCATTGGAAGTAATTCTTCTAATTTTGATTTTTTGGGAAGAAAAAACGCCCCTTTTGAAGGACCACCTTCGCCCCGTGTGAAAATGTTTGATGGAGTCGTTATAGAAGGGAAGAAATTACCCACTTCACCAATAATTTCATCATAGTTAAGGATGAATTTTGTATTATAACAATAATCTTAACAAAATTCTAATCAGCTGAATTATTTGGATCAGGGAATTGAGCCAGCCCTGATGAATTTGTTGAGGTATGTTTATGGATGGTAATATATATCAGTGATGGGATAGCTGCACTGTTGAAATGGTGACGATGCCTGCCGAAGGAAAAGGTTAAATGGTGCCATTGTCTTATATAGATCAAACAGATGGTGTCCTAATCTCGTCTGCAAAATAACCGAGATCTGCTCTCAATTGAGGCTAGCAATTGTATAATGTATAGCATGGAAAGTATAATCAAGAAATGCAATTCCCGATTCCATTCATCAAGATGTTATAAAAAGATTCTATGAATTCTGTCAGAAATGTGAATTTTCTTAGGTCAAGCTGCCGATCTTTTCAGGGTTCTGATCTGTGAAGACTTATGGTCCATTTCGGACATTCCTGTTTACTGGCTTTCATCGATTCCAGGCTATTTTGTTCGTGGGCTTAAATATATTCTTAATTAATTTAAAGAATAAATAAATTAATTCATTTATAATACTTAAAAAAAATAATTTAAAAAAAATAACATTCAATTAAAAAAACAGACCAATACATGTGAGCGAGCTTGACCTAAATTAAAAGTCCTGGCACCTCTTTCCCTTTTTTTTAAC
>NW_011499849.1:4548496-4564331 GCF_000495115.2 Populus euphratica
TTTCCCTTTTTTTTAACAATAAAATTTAACCTTAAGATTCCTCTCCTTCATCCTTCTTTTATTAAAACAAGTTAAGTAGATGATAAGCGGTCCCTAATGGCAGGCAACTTGTCACCCGATGAGTAATTGCACATATTAATTTATAATATTTAAAATAAATTAAATTAGAAAAACACTAAAATTAAATTAAAAAAACTAACCAAATCATATAAGCAAGCTTGACTTTAATTAAAGTACCTAGACCTTACACCTATTTTTTTTATTTAATTCTATCTTTAGAGTCTGCTTAAAAAAAAAATTAAATAGGTGACAAGTCATCTCTAATTATAGATAACTTATTGACTGCTGAGCAACTACACAAATTTCAACTACCATTATAGTGATTGAAAAATCAAGAGAACGATTTTTTTTCTTTAAAATCTATATTTTAACTTATTTTCACTCAAAAATAAATCTAAAAAACACTCTACACGCCTCAATAAACAAAATCTCTTAACTCAAAATTAAATACCCTTAAAATTACTTCCAAAATGGAACCTTAAAAAAAATCTCTCTCAAGTCCGATCAAATTTTTCTACATAATAAGAATGCCTAAAAACATCACAATTAAACTTTTCTTATCAAATGAAATCATTTCATACCAAGTTAGACTATCTTGGTTGTCAGAATAGTGACAATCGATGACTTTCTTTCTCTATGACCTTTTAGGTAGTTTCTCTCTCCTTTCTCTAACACAAGGACTAAAAAATAAATAAAATAAACTTATTTATTAAAATAAAAATTATCATGAATTTGGGGTTAGCCATATACTTTTCTTATATTTTAGGTTTTATTATTTTATCTTTTAAGCTGTTATTTTAATCATAATTTTAAATCTAATTTCATCTCATTGGGCTATAAAAGGATCTAATTAAAAGATAAAAAAAAAGGATGAGCTTTTTTGTTAATGCCACTAATGACATAATATCGGTTATACATAATATAATAATGTCTTTTGAGGTCAAGTGGTTTGTAGACTATAAATTGAAAATTGTGATATGTGTTAGGAATAAGGATAGATCAACTGTGGTTTAGTCAAAATCAATAAAAGAGGTAGACTTCTTAAAATTAATATTGTTTTTGCATTTGTTAAACAATGTTAATAAGTATATTACATATACACCTTTTCTTTTAGAAAAGATTCTAATAAAGACTTGTGTTATGAAAACAAAATCTAAGGATCGTGTCCAAGTTGTTAGAGATGATAATGATGAAGTAACTAGGGGAAAAAATCTATTTTAACTAGATGAGTTAGTCAATCCATTTTGATTTGCATCATCTACTAAGTTAGAAGAAGATTCAAATTTTCATGTTGCAAAGAATACTTATGTTCATGTTGATCTTGACTAGTTAAATGATATATTGAGTACTAGTAAAAATATATAAATCGATGAAGATGAAGGGATCAAACAACTTCAGTTTAACGAAGAATATGATGTAAATGAAGATAGTGAAAATAAAGATGATGAGAATTCATATTAAGCAGTGGATCTGAATAGATTTTAGATGTAAAACATCATTATGTGATTAATATACTTATTATCATTGTATAATGTATTGTACTTTGTATATTTATTAAGCGTTTATATTTATGATTGTGATTTTAATGAATTATTGTTGAATAATTTATGAATGCATTTGTTGCTACTACTTTATTAGGTTCAATAAGGATTATATCCATTATAAAAATAAATAAACTATAATAAATTTACTAATGGAATCACTGATAACAATAAAACATCTATAAATTATTAATTAACCATCGGTGAATCCATCACCAATATAACTTCACTGAAGAACTCACTAATGGACAATAAATTTACAAAGAATTACAGAGAGTTTAGGGAAGAATTTAGGAATGTCAACTAGCAGACAGATTATCCAACAAAAAGTATTTTGTCATTGATATAGTACTCACTAACAAACTCATCGACGAACAATAATGCCATCAAAGAATTACAAAAAGCTTAGCGATGAATTCATGAATCTTAATTTTTCAATGGAGTTACCGATAGAATCTAAGAATATTGAGGAATTCCATAAAAGAATTCAATAATTTAATTCTCTAATGGATTTACATAATCTAAAAACATCAGAGAATTATAGAGAGTTTGGGTAAGAATTCATTGGGCTGGATTCACTAACGAATATACCAATATATGAAAATCTGGTCATGAATTTGGAGGTGTTCAAAAGAGTTATGAAATTCTTGAAATGACCAATAGATCTACTAATGAGTTTAAAATCTTCTATCAGTGAGACCATTGGTGATGTTCCGATATGGTTAATGACTGGCGAGCTTGCCGATAAAAAATTACATTGGTGATGTCAAAACTCAGATATATATATATATATATATATATATATATAATGATGCAATCCTTATCTTTTCTCTATTTCCCTTCCAATCTCTTCCTTTCTTTTTTTCTATTATCTCTTTCTATTTCTCTATCCCTCTCTCTTATACCTCATTCATCACTGATGCTTTCTCTCTCTCTCTCTCATGTAGGCAATACTTTTTGTTTTCTCTTGTAGTATGTATTATTTTTATTTTTTATTTATTTTTCTTTAGGATTTTATTGACTATTCTTGATTAGTGAAGTTCTAGCATTTGTAATTTCATCAAGTTTAACATTGCTTGTTTAAATGTTGGATTTGTATGTTCACTTCTTGAAATATGGATAATTGATGTTGCTTTAATCAAGTATTTTTGTAAGTTTTAGAAATTTATCAATGTTAGGTTTCTAAAATTTTATAATGGTTGTCCAAATGTAGGTTTTATATTATATGTATAATGCATTAAAAATAAATAGTACACTACCAAAGCAATCGTTGACAAATATAATAAATTTAGTGGATATTTCATCAATATAATTTTTTTCGAAGAATTATAAAGAATTGTGAAAATATACATATATATATATATATATATATATATGTGTGTGTGTGTGTGTGGTTTTGTCTAATATCTATTGTAAAGATATGATATATTATTATTAATTTATTTATCAATAATTTATCGGTAATATTTACTAACCAATAAGAATTGGAAATCACATGTTTTTATCACTGAAAACAATATTTTGTCTCTTCTTGCGTATGATCAGCTTGCAGTCCTAACAGCGTCCTTAAAAACACAACCATCGAGACTTGGAAAGCTAAACACACCCTCTCCCACCACTCTCCATGACTTCATGAATCAGAGGTGAGAAAGGAACTGGGAAGAAAAGGAGTAATATACAACGAAATGGCAAATTCAAACTTTATTACATGTTTTCCATTTATGCATATCTAAAGCTAGGGAAGCTGACTAATTAGCTAGGCTTGCTAACCAGCAGTTATACAAAGTGAAGTTCTGGCATTTGTAATTTCATCAAGTTTAACATTGCTTGTTTAATTGTTGGATTTGTATCTTCACTTCTTGAAAAATGGATAATTGATGTTGCTTTAATCGATAATTTTTTTAAGTTTTAGGACTTTATCAACTTTAATTTTTTGAAATTTTATAATGGTTGTCCAAATATAGGTTTTATGATAGATGCATAATGTATTAAAAATCATTAACAGATATAAAAACTTTGTTGGATATTTTATTGGTATAATTTAAAAAAAAAATTATAAAGAGTTATTAATTGTTATGATATATATACGAACAGAATCACTGACAAAATCCTTAAGATTTTGTCTAGTATCTATTGTAAAGACATGATATATTACCATCAATTGATTTATTGATGATTTATGGGTAATATTTACCAACCAATAAGAATTGGAAATCACATGTTTTTATCACCGAAAACAATATTTTGTCGTTCTATATATCAATGTTTAAATCAACGGTGAAATTATCAAAGATATGAAATCATCGACATGACACTAGCTGATGACACGGTTATTAGTTATAGTTTTATCAACAAAACACAACTTTGACACGGACGGAATATTTCTTCGAGGTGGCGATAGAGAGAGCATGCCTGCACTTCTTGCCATTTTAATATCACAATTTATCTATTAAGCGAACAAACAGTCCTTTTTTAAAAATTTGGCTCGTAGGAGATTCTAGATTTGCAGTCCCACCCACCAACTAAGCAGATAAAATTCCTTATAGCAAGACAAACATTCCGAAGTTCAACAGGAAGAAAGTTCAGCGAAAGAATGCATAAATGATGAGATTGGGGATGGATGCCACTGAAATTTGCGACGTAAAGACGTGTACGCAAAATAAGAGCCAACAGAAATCACAAACCTAACTGATCAAGTCTTCTATAATTAATTGATTGATTAGTTGTTTAGTTAACAGAAAATGAAAGTCTCCGTTTCTTTTCTTTTTTTTTAATTCTCTTTCCCAATTTTGGAGAAAGACAGCTAGGAGTCCTTGACTTCTGATCAATAGATTGCTAAAATTATGCACACTATATTGCAGATATTTATTGATCTTTCTCGACACTTTTCTATTCGTAGGAACACAGAGACATGCACATGCGTATGATCAGCTTGCAGTCCTACCAGTGTCCTTAAAAACACAACCATCGAGACTTGGAAAGCTCAACACACCCTCTCCCACCACTCTCCATGACTACATGAATCAGAGGTGAGAAAGGAACTGGGAAGAAAAGGAATAATATACAACAAAATGGCAAATTCAAACTTTATTACATGTTTTCCATTTATGCATATCTAAAGCTTGGGAAGCTGACCAATTAGCTAGGCTTGTTAACCAGCAGTTATACAAAGAAGCCTGTCTCCGAGAAACTCCTCCCTCCGTTTCTGATAAACCTTCTCTATAAATTCCTCTATTTCCTTCTCCAACTTATTTTCATATTCTTCATCTTCACTGTCTTTACCTTCAGTATCAATAACATCATCATCATTGTCTTCATCATATTCATCAGAACCATGATAGCTATCATCATGATAACCAATATCAGAAATATTATAGTTCTGGTCATCATCCTCATCATCAGTGCTAATGCTACCACAAACTTCAGCTTTTTGTATTGTTTGGTCCAGCTCATACGTTGGAGGAGTGAGAGAAGAAAACGAGCACTCAAGATTTTCTACAGATGGCTTAGAGCTTCCTATAAAGATGGTGATCATGATAAAGTGGATCATGAAAAACAAAGTTACAAGGCTAGGTTTTGCCACGTAATGAAGTCATAGCTAGAGAAATGAAGGTTGTTATGCTTAGTTATTGAGAGTAACAAAGAGAAGATGATACATACGACTGTAGGCTCTCTAATCCTCATCCCCGAGCGGGTTCTCTACTTCTCTCCCTCCCTCTTCTTGGATAGCAGAATCTCTTAGCGGCATTTTATATAGCCTTCTCGAGTCTTGATGACAGAGCTTAATTATTAATAAAAGTATAGTAGAGGTTTTACCAAGAAATTTCCTAAAGTCTACTATTAGACGAAAAAGAGGTTAGTTAATTACATAATAACATGATTTTTATATTACCTTTGCAGACAAACGGTGTCCATTTTCTAACAAGTGGCCATGCATTGCTTTTTGTGTAAAGCCCTAGAAATCTCATCTTCATCTGATTGCATATTTCTTGACTCTCAAGAGAGCCATAAGATAAAGAAGAAATTAATTATAGAAGAGAAAAGATCAAGCACCTGTTTAGTTCTGCTGTGCTCACAAGTAAAGCAACTCTTCTAGCTTACCATAACACTATCAGGGAAGGACACGTTTATCTTATAATCATTTTTTACCTGTTCTCTAATTTTATTTTATTTCCTCAAATAGACGAACTGTGTACTATATACTTTTAATTTAAAGAATCGGACTGCAAACAAGTTAATTAATTTATATGTAGAACATGACTAAATAGAGTCAAAGCCACAAAAAAAGAGTGATCCTTCACTGCACGGGTGTTTAGCAAGTAGTAAACCAAATTGAGGAAGATTTTTTCACAAGTGACAGAAGATAGTTTAAAAAATAAATGAGTGTAAAAATTGAGAAAAGATACCGATAAGAATATAAATCGATGACTCAATATGAACCCCAGTCTTCTTTGCATACTTCATCATTTTTTTATTTTATTTTTTTATGTTAGGTTATATATTGCCCTAATAAATTTAGTGTTTTTTTATTTTAACTTTTAATATTAGATTTGATGAAAGTGAGATTTTATAAAAAAAAAATATTTTTTTTATAAAATTATTATAATCTCATAACACAACTTGCAAGTTTAACAAGTTAAATTGGAATAACTTGAGTTATTTTTTTTAAGTATTTTTTAAATAATTGTTTCTTATTTCATCATTCAACATTACAATGTTGAAAATTAAACTTTGTAATTTCTTTTATTTTTTTCTATGTGACTATCTTGATCTCATAAACTGATTTGCAAATCTAATAAATTGACTCGGGTTGACTATGTTTATTTTTTTAATTGGGTATCAAATATTTTTATTTTTTTATTGGTTATCTTGATATCATGAATTAGATTACATATTTGACAAGTTGACTTAGGTTAACTTTATTTTTTTTTTATCCTTTTCTAATTTAATATCTATTTTTTTTATCAATTTCACCCTTCAACAACTCAACTTTTTTAAATTTTATTTTTCAATATTAGATTGTTGGGAAGTGAGCTTTGTAATTATTATTTTTAATTTATTTTTTATGGAGTTATCTCAATCTCATAGATTTTTTAATTTTATTATTCAACATTGGATATGTTGGAAATAGAACTTCATAATTTTTTTATTTTATTTTTATGAAATTATCCAGATTTCATGAGCCACTCATGTGTTTAACATATTAGCACGGGTTGACATGATTTTTTTTTGTTATTTTTTAATTTATATTTTTTATTTCATCATTGAATATTGAACTGGTTGGAAATTGAATTTTGTAATTTTTTTAATTTTTTTATAGAGTTATCCCGATCTCATGACTCAGATTACAGATTTGATAAGTTATTCCAAGTTGACTCAGTTCATTGTTTTGGGTTCTATTTTAATTTAATATTTTTTAATTGGACTGCGTATTTTTTTAATTTACTTTATATGGGTTATTCTGATCTTATTACATGGATCATGAGTTTGACAAGTTGATTAGAATTGACTTGGGTTATTTTTTGGTGTTCTTTTTTAATTGACTTTTTTAAAATTTCACTAACCTACAACTCAATTTTTTTTTATCCTTCAATATTAGATTATTTTAGAATTGAGATTCATAATTTTTTTTTAATTTCTTTTATGTGGAGTTATCATAAACTTATGAATTTAGTTTTTGGTTTCTTGATTTCATCCTTCAACATTGGATATGTTGAAAATAGAGCTTCATAATTTTTTTATTTGTTTACTTATGAAGTTATCCAAGTCTAATGACTTAGATTATGGGTTTAATAAGTTACCCAAGGTAACTGAGATTGTTTTTTTTATTATTTTATTATTTTATTATTAAATATTAGATTGGTTGAAAATTGAATTTTGTAAAAAGAATTCTAATTTTTTCTATAAGGTTATCCTGATTTCATCATTTGAGTTGCGGCTTTGGTATGTTAATCCAGGTTGATTAAAGTAGTTTTTTTTCTTTTTCTTTTAATTTTATCCTTTAATATTGGGTTGGTTAGAAAATGTCCTTCATAATTTATTTTAATTTTTTTTCTATATGATTATCATAGTCTCATGATTTGGGTTGCAGATTTAATAAATTAACATGAATCTATCCAATATGTTGGCCTCAATACTTGAAAAAAAAAATGTCATCAAATATCCCACCATGTCAATCTTTAAAAAAGATGTCATCATATATGTATTGTATTTTGAGTTCATTTATTTTTTTAATTAGAAAACAAGTTAGCACCGTTTGGATATTTTTTACATTAAAAAAAATAATTCAACTCATGATGCAACATAGACCAATAATTTAGTTAAATACTAATAAAAAGCTAATCTTCCTAGTGAAAAAAAAAGATATATACACATGCAAGTATTTAACCCTAGCTGTCTCTTTTTAGTTTATATGTTTTTTTTAGAGGTTAATTATGGTTTTTATGAACAAATAATTTTTATTTTTATAAATGCATAGTACAAAAATAATATATTTATATAAAATAAAAAATTTAAAGAAAATTTATAATAATATCTTTGAAGCATTATAAGATTAAGAAAAATAATTAAAAAGATAGATTGCTATTTTTTTAGAAAAAAAGTCAACTAAACAATTTAAAAAAAAATGAGAGATAGTATATTAATTAAAATTGAATTGAATTCCATTTGGTGAATCTGGATATTTTTATTTTTTTTATCGTTAATTCAAGATATTAATTAAAATTGAATTGAATTCCATTTGGTGAATCTGGCTGTGAGTTGTAGATGTTATACCTATTCATCATTAATTCAATTGTCAGGTACTTTTCAGTTCAGCTTGCCATATATCAAATTGAATTTCATTTGGTGAATCTGGCTGTGAGTTGTAGATGTTATACCTATAAATTTGGTATTAAAATGCTTTTATGTAATGATATATTAAAAAGTCTATCGTATATTCTGGCTTTTGGTAAATATCTCCTAAATACCTAGAAGTACTAAGTTATGAGACGGGCTCTACGACGGTCCACTTCACTCTTGTCGAGAACAGGCCGCCCATGAAAGAATTCACGAGAAAACATCTCCGTTGAATAAACCCGAGCTGTCAAAGTACGGAAACATGCCCATTTCCCAGCTACGCCGACCAGCAAGGTTCGAAACCTTATGAACTGACATTGTTTACAGCGGACAAAAACATTTATGTGTTAAAAAAAACCGACCAAACATCAAGTAAAAATAAAAGGATGAAGAAACAGATTTAAAAACAAAAAAATCATTTGGTCTTCCAGTTCAGTTTTCGTCTTACAAAGCTAAAACCGATTGAACTGATTCAACCAAATTTAACCCAAATCAAAATAATAGAACTATAAATAGAAACTTAACTGAAGCGTAAGACAATTTTTTTTCCTTTCAATTTTTGTTTCAGGCGCGCGCCCCCCACCCCACATTGTAATTTAACCCTGGCTTCAAATCTCGCATTTAAAGGCCGGGTTGAAGGAACAAGCTCCTGATAGAAGCTCGGCTAAAAAAGCCCTTCTCGCTTTGTTCTACCATATATAAAAAGAGCCCGTCACTCATGATCAATGGAACGAGACACAGCTCGCTGAGAGATGAAGGATTAATTGAAGGCTCGACCACTGAGAGAAGAGAATGTGACCGGAAGTCCAAGAGGGGCGGGTCAAAAGGAGAAGCAAGTCATTTTGAAGGATTTATCGGGTTTACCGGTTTTCAAAGAAAAAAATCCACGCTGTTCGGTCCAGGTTAAATTTTTCAAAAATAACTACCACTCACGAACACCCCTAACATCCACATGATTTCTCTTGAATACTGTGTTAAGCTAGTTTTGTGAGCCTTGCAAATGTGTTCTCACCCAGACTGGCATTCAATGCAAAGTGCTGATAGCTACATAACTCCCTATTACCGTGCATGTTTTGGAATGTCCTAAAGAGATGCAAATATTGTCTGCAATTTTATATGAAGTATAATTTGGTAGAAATTTTGCTATTATAAGAATTTGGCCTGGGGTTTAGGAGAACGGTCATAAATAAACTCATAACCAAGGCAAATCAAATGTGTTTACAACCAAATACTCTACCCACAACAAACCAAAGAAGCCTACTTCGGATTAGCCCTAGTAATCAGATATCCTGTCTGAGCCCAGCCAAAAAGTATGTCATTCCTAACATCCTAGTTATTCCAGAAGAAATATTCAATAAAGCAAACAGAATTTGATAACAGGAGCTACTCAGACTCCAGGGTGACCAATCAATATAGTCAGTAAGAGATGCTTTGACTAGGACTCTCAAAATTAACCTTCTGGCAATATGTTGATATCAGTTCCTGAGTTTCTCACATCCTGCATGGAGTGCATGGTGGCCCAGTTTTCTCTTTGGAAGGGAGAGGAATTTTGCTGCCCATGTGGAGTACCCACACTTTCCTCTCGCTCAGCAATAGACACAGGTATCACTGGTGCTGGTGCAAAAGTTGCTGGTATTGAGTCAATCTTCGAGTCAATCTTTGGTTTCTTTGGTTTCTGGTCTTGATGATTTCCTGCCAGGAAGCTGCCTACCACGACCTGATGACAAGATGTTAAAAGCAAGTATTTCAAAACTTGATCCATTTCAACTTCTGTTGGGGAATGCAGTGGAACATCGAAGCCCTTAACCCCTTCTTAGTTACTGCACCCATAGCGGGTACTGAAGGGGAAAAGCAAAGTGGAGTTTTCCATCTTTCATTTCAAATGAGAGAGAGAGAGAGAGCGATTACCTGCACAGGACTAGCAGCCACTAGAAGTCCAGCAACACTGCCCCCCACAACACGACCATCAGGGCTTGCCAAAGAGACGCTCATCCCACCAGATCGGCTCCTTGTTCCTTGAATCTCAGTAGGCATAAATGATCCAGACAGGGAAAGTATTTCAAAGCGACCCTATAAAATACAGAAGAGATTAAAAACTCCATACAGCAACTGATCCTCGTACCCTTTCTAAATATTTTTCAAAAAATTAATTTCCAAATACAATTGCTTTTAAATTCTACTGGGAATAAAAAACCAAAACCGAAAACTTGCATTTCCCAACCCTCTTTGTTGGTAATTAACCCAGGTTGAATCCATGTCGGAATTAGACTGCTGAAGGGTATGCATAATTAGACATTTATGTTTTATGATTTGGAGAGTCAGAATATGCTTCTATAAATATAGAAGCCTGGTCTTATTTTACGTGTCTAGAGGTTAGAAAAAACAACAAAGCCGTGTAGGTGGTTAGAAAGAGTTGTGCTGTGTAGGCAGAGTTATAGCTAATTGGTTTTGTGGGTTTTGAACAAATCAGCGTGCACTGTTAATGAGAGGTCTTTAATCAATAAAGCACTAGTTTGGGTATTTTAATTTCCTACAATCTCCCTTCATATTACTAAAAACAATACTTAGACAAGCCAGACAGATGGCAACACGTATGAAAAGTGTTGGCAACTCTCTGCTATTTCCACAAAATTGACCATCATCCGGCATCCACCGATATACATCAACTGTCAGAGAAACAGAGTCTCAATTTTGACATAAGTTGACAGTACACTCATGTTCAACTGGGTCAATTTTCCAGTGTAGCAGTAAAAGACAACAACAGAAGTGCATTGATGTTGAAGTTAACCAGAGGAATGGCATTCAAGGCCTGCTTCATCTTGGACATTGTATTATCAGAAAAACCCTATGAACCTGACTTGATTATTCCAACATAAAAAATAAAAGCTTCTACTTTAAATGGATTATATGAGTTTACAAGTTTCTGGAGAAAATAGGAGACCTGACTATTTGAAACATGTGCTGGTCCGATCCAAGTTACAAAATTCTCAAAATCAAATAAATTCTAAGATTTCCCAACTTGCTAACTTTACCCAGAGAGAAACAAATTTGCAGAAGATCACTTTAAAACTCCAAGACATCCTATACTTTTACAAAATCAAATCCATGCAAATATAAACTACAAAGCTAGTCCACTATAAAGAAAGCTAAAACAATAACAAAACTGATTGAATCTTAAATTTAGTAGATGCACTCGTTTTAATTGTAAAGTTAACATGAGTTGTTTAAGAAATAGGATGGAATGAGAGAATGGCAGACCTCATATGTCAAAGTACCCCCAGAAGAATCGGGTTGACGAAGAGTGACATTTGAAATTACTCCATTAGCAGATAGGATGCAAATAGCACGAGGCCCTTGTTGTGAAAATGATATCACCTTCATGGTAACATCCTTTAAAACCATAAAAAGATTACAAGTGAAGTAACTTTAAAGAACCAAAGAAGATCATGAGTGAAGATAAACAGAACAGTCATGCAGAAGTTAATTTGCAATTTGTCATTTCACGGAAATTAAAAAAAAAAGGGTATTACTGTAACTCAATCCCATCCATAACAATCAGATGAGAGACCAAAATTAATTTCGGCCAGCATTTCAGAAATACCAGTGCTGAAGACAGACAATCAGTTACCACTCACCAAAACAACTTCAAAGAAAGGATGATACATAAACTACAATTGGAATGTACCAAAAACTGGTTCTTGATCCTTTCAAATATCCATCATGATTTCCCTGAATGCTATAACATATTCTCCAGTCTTTTTAGATCAGTTAAATTGAAACACCATATGAAAAATTGGATAGCAGACTTTCAAGTGGAACAAATTACTAAGAAGTATCATCCATCACCAGAAATGAAAAATAAAAAAAATCTAATTGATAAAGAAAAACAGTGTGTGCACGAGTCAGAAAGATGATCTGCTTCGAGGGAAATGACTCTGCTTAAATGGAATAACCATGCAATGAAATATGACGGTCAGGACTTCGGATATAAAAACTTTTGTCGCTATTAGAGGCCATTCATGCTGCATGTTTTCTGAAAATGTGTTCATTCAAGTTCACAAGCCATATAAAAATTTATTTAATAAAAAATTGAAAGTGCAAACAATTTCTATATCAGCATAATCCAAATGTAAGTTAAAATTTGTCTGTCTTCAGTCAAGTCAAGCATACCTCGCCAGCATTAACAGTGATGACATGGGGCGTAAAATTTGTGCCAACAGAATTAGCAGCCCATTCACCTAAAAAGTAACCATCAAACAACACCAGTGAATTCAAAATAAAGTCAGCAATTTTCCCCTAACAAACAATTTAACCTTTATTTTCCTGAAAGCACATGTTCAATTTTCTTTCATTTACTGCTTTAGAGTACAGTATTCACATTACCCCACTTTTTTAGAAACAAGGGAAAATGAAGGATGGGAGAAACAAGTACAGCAATATATAATGTACAAGTTGGACAAACTAAAGGAAACAGCTTTCGGACAGAACTTAGTACAATTATTAGCAAGCCACACATATTCTTTTTTACATATTGAACAGTGAAAAACTTCCCATGGTCAAGTCAATCTCATGAAGAGAAGCTTAAACAGCTGACAAATATCTCAAATTGATTATCATTGAAGTTGAAGCAAAATGACATTGAACTGAAATTGTTGCCACAAAGTAAGAAATTTCCACAGTTTGATAACTGGATATTGAATTATGGAAAACATTTCTCAATGAGTAGATAAACCATATCATAAAGTGAAAATTCATGCGAGTCAATTGCACATACATATGGAAGGACATTATGCATTATAGCTCAGAATTCAGAAAGTACAAGGCTTCAAATCCCCAAGCTCCAGGCAAATTAGTGTTCCAACCACCAATTTGCACCTGGACAGCCTTGGGCTACTTATACAGGGTTACAGTCTGCCATGCAACTTCATCGGTGATAATATTGACAAGTGTCAAATTCTAAGGCATGACTCCAGGAGGGGCAAGTTTGACAAGCATCAAACAAGATATTCCATTGCTTTAGAAGTGCGCTAGAAGAGAAGAATCTGTGCCCATATGGAAAAGAGAATTTAAAGCTCAAAAAAATTCAGAAAAAGACAGTTTTTCAATTGAATAATGGCACCCAAGGAAGGACAGGAACGGAAATAACATTTTGCAAGCTATTTTCTAGTGCAGTCACTGTAACTAAAGACATTGCGGAAGAATTCCAAACTTAACATGCACTGTTTCTTCCATCAGAGCATATTGTTCAATCCTCGTCAAAAAAACAAGGAATATTCTCACACTCATGCCAACCCAACAAAAGCCCACCTTGTTATTTTCAGAACCAGCACTATATAATTCCAAATATAAACAACAGCATTTCACAAAACTGTCCCAGGTTAGCTTTCAATGAGTGTTATTAAGGGGTGAGTTCACATTAAGGAATCTTTGGTGTTTGAGGGACCTGTGTTCTTCAAATCAATCAAAACAATAATTCAAAAACCCAAATTGCACAACTTAAAAACAAGTTTGGAGACCAGTTCAACTGTAACAAAAGGAAACAATGACTAAATCATTAATATGAAAAATTAAAATCATTGTTATTCATACCATTCTGATAATAGAACAAACTCATTCCTAAAGAAATGGGCTTGAAAAGGGAAAACATACCTAAATTCTCCATTCCCAATTTTTTGTACTTCTTTTTCTCATAACTACCAGGCCACACTTTTCCCGGCTTTCCAGCAGAGTAGTCGCCACCAGGTGAGGGGGCCGAGGCAGAGATAGGCATCGGTGATAATGCCCTAGCGACAGCCCCATCCGGTCCATATTTCCTTGGCCTCCCCCTTTTTTTCTTTTCTGTAGTTCCTCCAGTCAATCCCGCACCAACTGGTGGCACCTCTACGGCTGGTGGTGACGCTACAAACTGGACAGGATTTTCAGTCCTAGGAGCCACGTGATAGTTTGAAGGAGCTTCTGCTCCTATCACTGTTACCCCTGCACTTAATCCTTCTCTTCCTTCCATGCATAAACTATTCAACAATCACTACAGCTAACAATCCTATTTTCCAGCTTCTGCAACACAGAAATTCATAAAAATTAGAATCACAATGAAAGGTTAACATACAATAAATTTAAAAAAAAATGATCTCGGTAAAAATAAAAACACAGGAAATTTAATTCAACCTAAATATTAGCATTTTAATTCCGAATTACCATTCACAGAAAAACCTAGAGATCATATCCAAAAAAAATCATATATGAAAGTAAAAAAGGAAGGGAATTTTAAAAAAGCAACAACAATTTGCTTTAATCTTCAAAGATCAAGACCACGAACTTTCACATAAAAGAAAAGGAACTGTTAAACTCTACTTCTTTAAAAAGATGTTAACTCAAAAAACAAAAAAAACAACAACAAAATGTTAAAAGATCATGACCTGCAACAACAACTTCAGGACTTCGAGAGGATTCTCTTCAGAAACTGTTGCCTCTCTCTGAGTCTTTTTCACATTCGCTTAGCTTCTTCAAACAGTACTGGCACTTTCGAAGTTTCTTTTAGCAAAACACTCGAGAGAAAAAAAGAACAGGAAAAGAAAGAGAGGGAATTGTTCGCTTCCTGGGAAAAAAAAATTCTCGAGAAAACAATAGTCTTCCCTTGTCGGAAAAATAATCCACTTGCCTTGCCGGTCTGAACAGCAACCAGAAAACGAAAAAAAGGGAGTGGTAAATAAATAAATAAAGTACAAAAAGGAAAAAACGAAAATGAACATTTAAGTAAGAGTAAAGCAACGATTTAAAAAAAATATTAATTATTTTTGCTAAACCCGATAAATACAATTGATTTAAGGAAAATTTCACGTCCGTGAGGGGAATTGAAATTTGAAATTTGAGTTAAATATGGTTAATTTTGTAATTTTATTGATAAAGAGCATGTGAAATAGGGCAAAAAAGTGGAATGCTTTTTCTAAAACAAAATAAATAAATTATGGGTGTAACATTTAAAGCTGCAAAAAATATAGGCGTTGGATGGCCAACTTTTTTTTTTTTTGTGCCGCTGACCTGCTTTTTGTCTTTTTCGGTGTATGAAAAATCTCATTCTAACCATTGCCATTTGTTGTCGTTGAGAATTACGAACTGTGCCACTGCGCTGTAGTCAGCAAATCTAGATTTTTTTTCCCACCGTCCAAGTGTACAAAGTTGAGTTTTATGACCCATTATTCTTTTATTTATAAATATATTAAAATAATTTTTAAATTTTATTTTTATATTAATGCATTAAAATAATTTAAAAATATTAAAAAATTATTTTTAAAAAAAAAAATTTCTACCATGAAAACAAACAGGCCTGTGTATTTACACATTTGTTGTTTTCATAATTGTAATTTAAAAGAATTATTTTTAGGAAAATCATTTGTAGT
>NW_011499849.1:4565666-4570958 GCF_000495115.2 Populus euphratica
TTTATTTTTCATTAATAAAACATATTACAAACCTTTTCTTTTCCATTTAAATACAAAAATCAAAATAAAAGTTAAGTAAAATTAGAAAATAGAAAATAAAAATTCAAAGCTTTTCCTCCCTCTTCCTTTCCAGAATCCTCGTCATCATCGTCCTTGTCAATATAATCCATCACAATTAGAAAAACTGAACAAAATCCAGCAAGCAACATGCTCAACCTCTTCATTTGTTCACCTCTACTTCTTCATTCCCCCCCCTCTGCCTCCGCACGACACCTTTGTAAACACCGCCACCATAACCCATTGAAGTCTGAACGAGCAACAATCATACCTAACGACAATTGACACGACAATTAAACTTCTCCCAACAACACAATAATCACCCACCCAAACACCAATTAAACCCATACCCAATCACACCACCGTCTTCACCGCTACAAGCAATACCAAGTCCCGCCATTTTAATTGTCAAAAACCCAAAGCATAGCTCGCTGGAGTTGAACCGTATACGGGTTCCAGTTTGAAGCATAAAACTTTTGGAGGTTAGAGGGTTGAACCATATACTGGTTCCAGTTTGGAGCATGTCGTTGGCACAAAGATTGGAGGCTATAACAGATCTCCTTGATGCGTGAAAGATTTGGGGGGAGATGAGGCTATTTTTGTCAGATGGAGAGTGGGTTGGTAACAGTAAAAGAAAAGAAAAGCGTATCTTTATCCATGGAGAAGCTCCAATTTTCAGCGCAGCGCAAACCGAGTTTTGTTCAAAACTCGGTTTTTAAAAGTATTTTTTAAAGTGTTTTTGAATTTTAAAAATATTTTTAAAATTACAAAATAAACGAGATTGATATTTTAAAAAAAAAATTACTAAAAATTACAAAATAAACGAGATTGATATTTAAAAAAAAATTACTAAAAAAATATATTAAAATATTTTTTTATTTTTTAAAAATTATTTTTAATATTATCACATGATAAAAAAAATAAAAAAAATATTAAATAAAAAAATAAAACTTTAAAAGATACAATTTAATAACTTTGCACAAAGCTTTCAGGAAATATTTGAGTTTTAGGTTTGAAGAAGTTTTTTTTAATTTAATCATTAAGATTTATATTCTTAAATTAACTACGAAAACTAAAATTGGATAATTAATTTTTAATAAAATTGAATAAATGCATTTAATTTCGACACAAGAAAGCTAGCTTATGAGATGGACGGCCCTAATTGTAAGATAAATAAATAAAATAAAATAAAAAACACGATATGTTTTTTTAACGAACATGCTTGAGAAAGAATTATAGACTAGAAACCATGATTAGTATGCGTGGTGACCGCAACACCTTACTGAAAGGATCAGGCTTATCATGTGATCGAAAACGCAAGCATGGGGCAGGGAAGATTTGAGTTTCAGGTTATATTAAAATAATATTTTTTATTTTTTAAAAATTATTTTTAATATTATCATATGATAAAAAAATAAAAAAAAAATATTAAATAAAAAAATAAAACTTTAAAAGATACAATTTAATAACTTTGCACAAAGCTTTCAGGAAATATTTGAGTTTTAGGTTTGAAGAAGTTTTTTTTAATTTAATCATTAAGATTTATATTCTTAAATTAACTACGAAAACTAAAATTGGATAATTAATTTTTAATAAAATTGAATAAATGCATTTAATTTCGACACAAGAAAGCTAGCTTATGAGATGGACGGCCCTAATTGTAAGATAAATAAATAAAATAAAATAAAAAACACGATATGTTTTTTTAACGAACATGCTTGAGAAAGAATTATAGACTAGAAACCATGATTAGTATGCGTGGTGACCGCAACACCTTACTGAAAGGATCAGGCTTATCATGTGATCGAAAACGCAAGCATGGGGCAGGGAAGATTTGAGTTTCAGGTTATATTAAAATAATATTTTTTATTTTTTAAAAATTATTTTTAATGTTATCACATCAAAATTATTTTAAAACATTTAAAATATATTAATTTAAAATAAATAAATATTAAATATTAAATATTTTTAAAAATATTTTTGAAATAGAAAAATAAATAGAAAAAAATTAACAGACTAATTATTATATATTTTAATTAATTTTATAATCTTGAAAATTAAGATTTTTTAAAAAAAAACAAAAGAGGGCAATCAACAAACAAACAGTACAACGTACATGTAAAAATGTCAGGTGGTGGTATATTAGCAAAAGTAAGTTTGAAAAAGGGAACATTTGATTTATTGAATAATGGAGGTGGTCGGGTGGGCATGCTACTCTAGTTGTCGTGTTTCTAATTATGATCCTCAGCTTTGAAAATCTTGACTCAATCTTTTGTTAGTTAAAAAATATATGCGGATGCGTGGATCTTTATCCTTGAAAGTTGAAACACTCTTGCTTGGTTTTTCTTTTTTCTTTTTTCTTTTTTAGGAGTGTTTAATTTTGTTTTTAGGTGTTTTAAAAATACTTTTAACTTGAAAAAAATATTATATTAAATTAATATTTTTTTATAGTTTTAATGTATTAATATTAAAAATAAAAAATCTAAAAAATTATTTTATTATATTTTCAAAAAAAGAAAAAACTAAACACTCCTTTGTCGTGTCCTGAGCACTATAATATTTGGAATGTAATTGTCAATTTGTCACAGGTGGAATGTAAGGTGAAAAGGACTGTATAGGTGATATCTATAGCTGTTGAAATTTTCAAGCCCACTACCTCTTTTTTTTAATATATATATGGACTCCCCCTGTTTTTGGATTTTCTTACAAAAAACAGTAAATTTAAAGTTTTTACAAAATAATATTGTTTAATTTTATTTATTTTTTGATGAAATATCACGACATCTCAACAGATTGCAGAGAAGCCATCTCAAGCTAGGCACTGTCTTGAAGGTGCTTAGCAAGTTGCGGAGAAGGGAGCCTTGACAAAAGACACTGTAGTTGAAGGTTGTGTTAGTTTTTCGCTGGTTGTTGTGTTCACTGAAAAATTAAGTTTAAAACATGGTTTGTATGTAGCAGTTTTTATATTTTTTTAATTGAGTTTTGTAAAAAATTTTAAAATTGTGTTTGATTTTGAGTTATAAAAATATTTTTTAAAAAATTAAAATTTTTATATTTTTATTTGATTTAAATTAACATTTTTTGGTATTTTCATATTATTGTAATATACTAATATTAAAAATAATTTTTAAAATATAAAAAATATTATTTTAATTTATTCCAAAAAAAAAAAAAACTTTGAAAAATAATCACAACCATACTCTTAAATATAATTACTAAATTTTTTATATAATTTTTTTTGTTACATGTAAATTTTAATTATAATTTTTATTAAAAATATATTTAAATTTAACTAATTACAGTTCATTATATTTTTTTAAAACAAAAATTAAAATTTCAATTACAGAAACTACCTCGAACACAAAAATAGAATAGCCTAAAAAATCCACCCAGTAGGCTGCAGGTTAGGGGAGGAAAACACTGTTGTTGAAGGGAATAAAAAAACTATCCATTATCTTGCAGAGAAAGGAGCACAGGTAAAGCACACCATTGTTGAAAGGGCTAGGCTTCGTTAGAAGTATTGTTGTGTTTGGTTTTTAAAATATTATTTATGTAAAAATATATTAAAATAATATTTTTTATAAAAAAATTATTTTAAAAAAATATCCAAAATAAAAATAATCTTTTCAAAAACACTATTTCCATTAACAGAAAAGTGAGCGCAAGTAAAAGACACCATTGTTGAAAGTGATGAGAAAACTTCAGAGCATGTCGCAGAGCATGCAGTAAAAGCTAAAGATGTGACAGCGGAAAATGGCAAAAAAGTGGTTAGTTACGTAGAGAAAGTGACAAATAACTTTTTTTTAAAAAAAAAGAAAAACTTGTTCATCATGTAGGCATTTCATTGAAGGTAGTAGGTGATAACCGTGACATAATTATAATTGATATCATGATTTTCAATAATAATATATAATGAAATATTGTATTTTTAAATCATTACATTAGTTAAATATTATAATTCTGAACTACTAAATTTTAAAAAGAACCATTTCACCAAATTTTTTTGTTTTTTTTATCATTTCATTATTTTTTTACATTTTACTATTTTTTTGCATTTTATATGTTTTTTGCCCAATTTATTTTTATTTTTTAGTATTGATAAATGATTATTTTACATGTGTAAACCAACCAATAAGTACCATGCAGTGAAAAGTTTATATGGATAAATTATAAAATTAGCATAAAATTTTAAATAAATAGAAAAATTTCATAAAGGTAAAATGTTTAAGCAAAATAATATATTTTTAAATATCATGTTTGGAAACCACGATAAAATTTAGATTGATGTTGTTGTATGTAATTGTAATATCTATTTAAATTCAGGATTAATTAATCAGTTGGTTTGTTGAACTAATCAATTGGTTATGAGAAAAATCACAAAGCTATTAAAATAGTTAAAGTTTGGACTTTGAAGTCCAAACCTGTCATATTAATCCATAAATATATATATTAGGTCATTCGTATAATTTATCTAGAATAAATTCTTATTTAATTAAAAAAAAATATATGTCTGATGGCTTAGAATCACTTATGAGATTTACACACTGATACAACAATTTTTTAAGTTTTTAATTAAAATATATTTTAAAGTCTATAAATTAGATAAAAATGTATATTTTTACTTGTGGAATAGATTTAAAATAAAAAAAATTATAAAATTATGATTTTTATGCAAATCAATTAACTAGTTATACAATTATAACCAACTAATTAGTTAGCAGTTGTCGCATTTAAAAGTGTTTAGATAACACTGTTTTTAAAAATGTGATAACTATTTTAGGTTAGGAATGAAGGTCTTGTAATCATGAACATGTGTTAAAAGAATAAGATAAAGCTCTTTTTAGGAAGATTTGAACCTTTTTCAAAGCTTGGAGTTTAGACTCTTATACATCTTTGAATCCATATGGATGTGTCCATGTAAGGGTGCGGTGATTATATATTTGCCACTTATATTAATGGAATACTTAGAAACAAATGTCCACCAATAATAATAGACTAGTGCTAAAGCTGCCCTAATTCTAAGTTGTGTGGACGATGTACTGTCAATAATGAACTTTAATCCAATTCACGAGACTAGGAAGATTAGGGGGTGTATTCTCATGTTTATGTATAAATAAAACATTTAAAAATATTCAAGAAATGTTTTTATTATTAATTTTATGTATGTCTGCAAGTGAAGCATTTGACAATTTTTATTTCATATTTGGAGTCTTTTATTTGCCAAATATATCTTAT
>NW_011499849.1:4572514-4728532 GCF_000495115.2 Populus euphratica
TGTTGTTGGAGGAGTTTAAGCTGGTGTTAAGACCGTCAGCATAGGAACTGATGTTGTTGGAGGAGTTTAAGCCACTGGAATAGCCAGCGTGTCAGGTTTCTTTTTTCATCATCTCCAGCATAGATCAAATTTGAAGGTATATGCATTGGTGTCTTGTGTTTAATGCTCCAATTGGTGTTATTTTCTGATCCTCCACTAAGTTAACAATGTTGGCCCCAGGAGACGGGCTTCCGGATCAAGCTTGACTCATTTTTACGTGCCTTTGCAGCAGCAGTAGAGGGGAGCTTCTTGACTAGTTGACCAAAAATCTCCGAGTTTCTCCTACCTACAAAGTTCTGCACAACTTGAAGAGTGAAGAATAGAAAGATTCGAAACGGGAAATTTCGAAATGATTAGTGTGTTGTGGGCTTATGGCTCTCAAGTAGCAAACTAATGAAGTGTCTTGCTTGCAACTGACCAAACAGTCGGTTCTTCCAGCTGAGAATGCCAGGAACCATTCATCAATTTAACATTCAAAATAGGATAATATTCTTGTAGATCCCAGTACTGTCATGCAGGAAGAAAAAATCCAATTTGTACAAAGATTTACCAGAGAACTAAGAAGCAAAACCACCGTATAGCCCGTGTCTTGAAGATTTGCATCGGTCTAAGACATTGCCCTTTTTGTCTGGATTCACAAGAGGAGATTTTTTTTTTTCAGCTTTGGAGTTTCGAAGCATTGCTCTACCAAGAGAGAGTTTTCGACTCTGCAACTCCCATGGAAGTTCTAGAAGGCTTCCTCCCGCTCTGTGATGGACTTGGTTTTGACCGGAAAAAGACACTTCCTGCTCTGCAATCAGCTGTGCCCGACGTTTCTTCCGGTCCTATAATGCATGGATAATTACAATAAGAGGTGTGAGGAAATGTTTCGTAAAAATAACCGTACACCTTTTCCTATAAAGCTAAATAAAATGAGAACCGTAGTCTTAGCCTGATTCTGTCGTGTTCCTTTTCTTTCTTTAGACTGCTGTACTGCTCAGGCCTAGAAAGAAGTCTTTCCTATGCAACAGAAAGACCGAGTGGCAAGAGCAGTGAGGATGTTAAACCAAAACTATAATATTGGATAACAGGCCGTATCCTGTTTGGAAACAAGACATCGCATCAGACTTTGGAGTTCTTTCAAAAGACCATCATAAAAGAATGGAGTTCCTCTTTCTTTCTCCCAAGCCGTGATCTTTGAAGTCGATGTCTCAACCATCCTTACTCTACAACCAAGTGAAACAGAGTAAATCATTTAAAAGATGTACCACAAATGAAGATCAATTTAAAGCTGTAAATAATCTAATTGGCAAACTACTCTGAAAAAGCTCGCATCTGTGAGGCCATGCAGAGTTAAAAATGTTTAAATCACTAACATTTTTTCTAAAAATTATACAGTGATGTCAAAGCATATTCACCAGGAACTTTCTTAACCATGACGGGGGCTTTCTCAGCATGCTTAAGGGATAGGTGGACTCCTCTTCCGGAACTGTAACTATTTTCATCCCAGAAAAGGCAACATGCATGGAGGTTTAAACAAGAAATGGAGAAAAGTGGAAGAGCAATTCAGTTACAAAAGCAGCAAAAAAAACTCCAACTCTGTTGTACTCCTCAAGTCAGGCCTCTTCATCACATGCAGTCAACCGCCTCTCCACCTTGTCAAGCATATGCTTCCTGCTAAAGGCCCCCTCTTTAACCATTGCAATATCAAGCTCAATCTCTTCTAATAGATGCACCGGGTCTTCAACCTCTGCAAAATGATAATCCCGTAACAGAAGGACAGTAATATGGTTGCAAATATTTGAGCATATAGGTCGATTTGAATGTGAATTTACAACAGAAGGTTATATTACACCAAGATATTAAAAGATCTGCACACCCAGGAGAAACATGCAAATCTTATTCATTATTTCCACATCTTAAACCTGGTTGGCGTTGGCATTTTAGAAAATCAAGATTCAAGAGTTCTACTGGTACAACAGTATTCATAGTTTGCAGATCGCTTCATAGTAGTACTTTCCGGATGCCACAGCTTCATTGGAATATTTAGCAGCAGTCTGTGCTTCCAAGACCAAATGTGTTGTCCAGCATGTCTCATCTAGCTCCAACCTCTTATTGAGGACCTGCTCTATCACATTACTTGATTTGAGTTTCTCTAGCCTCAACACTTCCTCCTCAACCTGTGACAGTGAAGAGTTGAATAAACACTTGAATACACTTTAATTCTTAAAATGATCTAAGTGCGTAACAGTAGATTGAACAAATTATTCCACCCATAAGTTTCAACTCACGTGGAGTTTAAAGTCCGTGGAATGCATATGAGGCTCACTGATCTCAGGTTATGAAGCAGCAATTTTGGCACTGATATTCCAAAACGCCTTTTGCTCCTCCTTTTGATGGTCTATCAAATTCCAAATCTCGACAAGGGCAGTTGCAAGATCCTGAAGCTGGAAGAATCCAAAGCATTAAAAGAACCAAGCACGATAAAGAAAACGACAAGAGTTTTGCAAAAATACATTACTGGTTTTTGTCAAAAAACCAATCTTGACCACCCGCAAGCGTTGTATCCCAGTAGTTATCGTCAGTCATGTCTTTCACTCCTTGACCGTCATCCAAGCTTGGATAGATATCATGCAATTTCTTTTTAAAATCCATGCCAAGAACTCCACACAGGGATGTCACAGCATTCACATATTTGCTTAATTATGACGGTTGCTCTACAGATTATTCGTGTATTAAAATTAGTCAAAAGAGCATCATCATTGCTCCAAATATAGGAACCAAAAGTTCTTAAATCACATCATCATTGCTCCACAGACGCCCAAATATAGGAACCAAAAGTTCTTAAATCACATTGCACGAACATTCAAAATGGATTCTTAGACAATGATCATATGCAATTCCCATCATCACACAATCATCCCAAATTGCTAAAAACCGAATATGAAAATCCTGACAGAATAGCGACTCCATCAAGATTTAAGATTGAGTCTGATTACCTGTGTTTCTCTTAAAATTTATTTTGTTTCTAATTAGATATTCATTTGCATTATTTATTTTATGCAATTTAATACTATTGTAAATCATTTTAATTTGTCAAATATTATATATATATATATATATGTTATTTATTTGAGTGTTTACCCACTTTGTAATAAACTCATAAAAACTTTGGATTCGAGCTTATCCTTTCTACTATTAAAAAAGAAAGATTCAGGTGAGGAGTTTTCTCTCATATTGAAGTTGTATAATGTTAAAAGGTTAGTTACCCCATAAATAATTCGAGAAATTTAGGAACTAAAAAATCCAATTTGAATGCTGGATCATTAAGGAAACTCAGGAAGGTAATTCCTGTATGACCTAATGCGGCGGGATGTGCATTTTAAGTAACCAACATGCCAATGCTAAGGTCCTCTCTTTTCATAATGATAGCAGCTGTTGCTTAATAAAGAGCAACGAGTTAATTATTAACAATATATGAAAAGAGTCGTGTGAGCTTAGTTAATGGCAGTTAATTCGAATCGTTTCCTTGGGTTTTCGGTGTAGAACGGCTTCGATGTATATATTTCCGAACAAGGGAAGCCATGATGAACAAGATAATGGGCCTGCTCAGAAGCCACGCTCAACCATTAGAGACATGCAAAAGCACCCAACCTCTTCCACAAGACTTGCTTGTGGTTCAGCATTAGAGAAGTGGCATTTCAGTAAATGTTTTATTTTTTAAATTAAAATGAAATATTTTAGTTTTAAAGTGCTTTTAACAAATATAATTTAAATTTAAAATAAATTAATTATAAATTTTTGTAATATAAATATAGTATAAAATAAATATAATTTAAAATTTAAAATATTTCTAAATAATTAAAATTAAATTTAACTTAAAGTAATTCAACTTAAATAAAATATTAATTTGATTTAATGGTTTTTTAGATTCGAAACAGAATATATAAAATGAAATTAAAATATTTTGGCTAAAATTTATCTGAAAAATACAAAATAAATTGAGATTTGAAATAAAATTAAAATTATTTTATTTTTTAATTAATATGAAATATTTCAATAATTTTAAATAAAACAAAACAAAACAAAATTAAGAATGTCTGACCTGCATTCAATTTGTTGAAATATTCCAAGGGATTAAAAGAATAAACTCCCCTTTGCTGCTCACGTATTGTTATGAATCGTGATTGTAAATTGATTAACCAGTTTGATTTCCTAAAATCTAGATTTTGGGCTTAGAGAAGCGGAGTCGGAGTAAAAAAAACAAGTACAATTACACTAGATAGATTGTGAAATAAATACAAGATGAGCGCACTGGAAAGACAACAGAAGCCAAATTCAAGAAGACCTGCAATTTCTAAGGAGAGTTTGGAGGCCTAAATCTAACTCCTGGCAAGCATCTAGACGCAAATGCTCGAGCCAATTCGTGGAGATCCTCATTATCAATTCCATCTTCTGATGGATTGTAGAAACCGGTCGATTCTGTGGATGCTTGTTGCGGCTGTAATTGTAACTGATCAAAGTGCATTGATATGTTAGAATTCGAAGCTAGTTTGGAGAACGATGGTACTTCTGAGGATGAACTAAGACTCATTAGGGAGTGTCTTTGAGCACACAGAGGTGGTTGCTGACGTAAAGGGAGACACTGCAATGTTGAAAGGTAGGCTTGAATGTAGGCCAGCTCTGCTTGCAAATTCATTACCTATAATCACCACATAAAGTTATCATCAGAACCCTGTTACCTTCCAAGTAGCATCCATCGAACTAGTATAAAAAAGGGTAAGATCCAAATTTCAACTTGTAAACGAGGAGCATAATGATATATATTGGTTTTTGTTTTTCATTATAAGAAGCAAGTGTCGTTGATGAATCTGTATACATAAAAGTCTAGCAGGTTTATTGCAACGGAACATGCATTAAAAAGAAGATGGTTGCCTTTCCATGTATTTTTTCAAGGAGTAGGTGAAAAACATAAGCTGCTCTTGGAAGAGCTGCTGCTACCATGGAAAGTAGAAACTGGACAAGGAAAAAAAAGGCAAATGATTAGAATTCCAAGATCAGCAGCTAACATGGGAATTACGTCAATGTGATTTGTTTATTAAACTGTTAAGGCTGAATTCCACAAGAGCAATCAATTAAAAAAGTAAAATAAAAACTAAAAAATAAAAGAGAGGGGATTTATAATGAATACGCTGTCTGTGCATACTTGTTGGCATGTTTACTCTAATGTTCATGGTATTTTTCCTTTTCTTTTGGTATCCTATCTTTTTATTATATTTTGTTCACTAAACTTTATTTCTTTGTTTTTTTATTTACAAGTCATGTCAATTCGGTTTTATATTTTATAGTTTGTTGTGTTTTGCATGCTTGTGCATACATGCTATAATAAATATTATTTTTACATTACATTACATTAAAGATTTCTATTAAAAAATTAATTATAGAGTTATATCATTTTATACTTGGGTACTTGTCTTTTTTAATTTACATTCCAGTCATAAAATTATTTTTCTTTACATTTCAATCCTTGAAAATAAAGAGAGAAGAGATAAAGCTACTAAAAAGAAAGAGGATAGAGAGAAAAACTTTTGATCTATTACCTTCTAGCAAACAAAAAAAAAAATCCTGGTATTAATATGTGTCTTGGTAAGGAGAATTTAATTAAGGTAGTTTTAATCTTGCTAAAAAAAGTAGAACAAAGTTCAAAAAACCGGATTTAATTTTGAGTTTTTAATATGTTTTGAGCTTAGATGTTTTTGAATGTTTTAAGGTTAAAATGTTAAAAAACAAGCTTCGGGTATTTTAAAACTTAAACTCTGACTTTCGATAATCAAAATTTGTTGCAACATACAACATTTCGTATGCTTTATATTTTTTAAAAAAAATCCAGGCACGTAGGCCTTGGTTTGCCTCTGCTAGCCTTCCTTCTTTTTAGATTTTTTAATATGTTAGAATAAAATTATTTTTGTTTAAAACAATTAGCATGATATTTAAAAAAAAAACATATATATGATGATATTTACTTTTCAGATAAGATTAGAGGCTTTTAATGGTAATATAACACTTGATTTATGAATAATTATATATAAGTCTAATAAGCATAACTTTCTTTAAAAAATAATCTCGTTAATATTTAATGCAAGTAAAATATCTCAATTTTTTTGTTGTGATTTTTACAATTTTTCTCAAATGAACTATTCCTTTATTTTCACATATAGCAGCATAAAAATTATTAGGTCAAGCTCACCAGGAAAAAAAAAATTAACAAATTAAGGAGTGTTGTTACACCTAATTCAGTGAAGCAAGTAGCTAGATATTAATTGGTTATCTGCCCAACGTGCCTGGATGTAAAAATCACAGACACTTCATGAAGGAAATCTTATATCCACTCATTAAAAATGAGAAACCCTAAGATAACCCACCGACAAAGGTTTGATCATGAACAAAATGGTCGTGTAGGTAGGTATATCCATGTCTGCCCGAGTGGCTATATATATAAGAACTTTTGGTCTCTAGCTAGCAGAATTGCTATAATGGAGCCAAAACATAGGTTAGGTCCCACTATGATCGCTTCTTACAAGGAAACATCATCCCTCCTTTGTTGATCGTAATTAATAAATGCATCGAGAATTCAATATTTCGCAGATTACAAATAATATTAATTATATAGGACTACCCATCAAAGTCAAAACCAGATATACTTACGAGTATTTCTCGAGCTTTGCTTTGTACGCCTTCAGTCAATCCTCTCTCGGAGTTTAACCATTCGCACAGAATCTAAAGGGCGAGTCAGCCTAAATTTCACGCGACTTTATTTTTTTGTTGAAAAACATGATTAGTTTTTTTATACCCCGAAACAGTGATAATTATATTCAGCCAATAAATGCAAGCTCATTACATCGAGAAACCAAGCGAGAAGTGATGTTTGAAATTAAGACTCTAATTAAAGAGATGTTGGCGAAACCTAGCAATTACGTATAATCCACAAGAATACTTGACTTCACGTGCTTTGGGACTAGAAAACAAGAAACCCTACAGAAAGTTAAAAGTTAGTAGCAATAATCTGTTCATATTCACGTATGAATATGTCAAATTAATTAACCGGTGATGATTTCACAAACTTGTGAAACAAACAGTAATGTGCAGATCTCGACCAACTAGATTTAGCTTTAGAGTTCTAGACATGAAAACGAATCGTAATGCCTCCATGAACAATATCTTACTCTTACACGACAATCGTGTGAATTAAGTTCAAGAAAACTGGTAATATTAAAGCCTGACAAAAAGTTTGCGCCATGTTGAGAATTCCTCCCTCAATTATGATGATGATCTAGTTTCTGTTCTATGAATGTGTTTGCAGTAATACACAATAGAAATTATGTACACTCTCCACATATGAATTAACGGGACATAATGGAGTCTCTTTAAGAAGATTTATCATATTAAAGGTCTTTTGAAAGTAATTTGAAGGAAGGAAAAAGTTCTAGAAAATCCCTTTTAGTTAATCATAATATGGAAGCATACAACACAAACCAATTCTACGCGAGAAGATCTTGTCGACCCCAAATTATATCAGCAGATATGTGACATTTAAATCTCTAATGGATATATAACAAAGAAAAAATGTTATGTAGTGATACGCTACAATTAAACTAAACAATATGGGCAATCGGATATATATATTATTACTCCCGATTAATTTGTTCTTCCACCACCGTACGTTCTGTGCAAGTTTAGAAGGGAAAGGGGGAAGAAAGCTAAAGATGATCAAAACCCTAACATGCACGACATAAACTTCAAGTATTAAATATTGAAAGGTTTGGCCAATTAATTATCATCAAGGAAAAAATATTTACCTGTTGTTGGAGAGTGAAGATGTGGCCAACACAACCATGAACAGGGTCTCTAACCCTAGTCAAGGCCTCGTAACAAAGAGTAACAACAGCATCCAGACGCTTGTGAGCAGGTATGCGCAGGAGAAGCTTAGAAGCATTGCTAGCTCCAAAGACCTTGTGCACTGCTGCAAAGTGAGCTGTTCCTTGATCAGGATCAAAGTATGGTGCAAAAATGCATCCTTTTACACACTTTCTCCGTAGGAACTTGCAGGCACCACAAGGCCCACTTCCATTATTTGGACTACCATTCATCATCTTCTCTCTGCAGAAATGACCCACTTCCTTGGGGTTTCAGCTTCACTCTTCGTGGGGTCTATTGAGACAGAAGATAGAGAGAGACGAAACGAAGGAATGAATGGGTATTTATTTACTCCATCAGAGACGAGAAAGGTCTGTTTGTCTTAATTTTACCACTAAATTTGTTTTAAATTTGTTACGTTTTGATATTTATTACGTAAGACAGCAAATGAGTTTACTTTCCACTTTATATTTCATGTTCGAATTGAATAAAAAAACTGTATTTTTTTTCCTGATACATCAATATTTAGATGTAGATAAATGACCAGCTTGATTTAAACCTAATATTCCCATTGAAGAAAAACAAATAAAAGGCTTTCATAAGAATTTAAAATGCAAATTGAGAAGAATTTATATTAATGTGTGAGAATTGGTAGAAGATTTATATCTGCTTTCTTTAAAACAAATTAACTAATTAATTAAAAAATGCAAAGAGATTAAATTTTAGAAAAGTGAATGTACTTTTTGTTCAAACTTTAAAGCCACGGCAACCATAGAGGAAGCAGGGTGGGGCGGGCAAGATTGCGTGAAGCAAACATATATGCGGCGAATGACAGTAATATCAACATCCAACCGCCGCAGTAGTGGCCACGTGCGAGCGAGACCCCACGTGGGACAAACATCCTATCTCCTCCTTTCCCATCAAATTATCTCTCTCTCTCTCTCGTCACTTCTATGATTTCTTTAGAGACAGAGACAGTGAAAGATATGAGAGATTAGGCTTCCAGTTTTCTTCACAGCTTTTACTTCTGTTCCTTTTCACCCCATCATCATCATCATCATCTACCTATCATAAAACCTGTGACTGTGGATAGAGTTTTGAAATACAGAAAATCATGTTATATAGGTAAAATGATTAGTATCAAAGCTTCATTACAACTTTTAGATAAGATAGAACACAAGCAAGAGCAAAGAGATCAGCTGCAATTGTGATAGGAGAGATATCAGCACACTGTAACTTGCTTCTATTTGCGTATAGATGCAAATCTGCGAGCAGTTTTACAATTTTTTCCTAACGTTGGTACAAGTTACTCCACTCTGAGAATGATGAATGAATGAGTTAAAGAAATGATGGTCTAATATTCTGAAGAGTGTAAACAATCATTCAGTCAACTTGGAGCCCAGCATTACTGGTTTTCAAGAATGATAATAATGTCTACTCCAATCATAGCTAGCTACTAGCGTCACTTTGAATAATTACAGGTACAGTGGTTTAATTCACTAGTTGTGTGGTGGATGGCACATATATATATATATATATGCACTTCAATTTCCCGTATGAAAAAAAAATAATCCCGTGACTCTCTCCTTGAAGTGCATGCGACATGGTTCCAATTCTATATCTTGATGGAAAATAGTTATTTTACAAGAGGTTGTTTGAAGAGTAAGATTCAGATTATTTTATGATATTTTATATTGTTATTGAAAAATATTTTTTAGTATTTGTTTATATTATAAAAAATAAATTAAAAAATAATTTTTTTATATTTCTTTAACAAGTTTATTAAAATAAAGTGGTCAAATCTTATGGGTAAAAAAATTTATGGATGATGAAGTTAAAAAAATATAAATTTTATAAATTATTTTAAATAAAATAAATAATAATAATAAAAAAATAAGAATTAAATCTAATGAATAAAAAAATTAAAAAAATGAGATTTAAAAACAGATTTACTTTTATAAATTATTTTATATAAAATTTAGTCATTTCACATTTGATTTTTTTTAAAGTTTTGGATATTTTTTTTAAAGTAAATAAAAAATACTTTTTTAATGTTAATTTCTCATTCGCCAGGAAAATATTTTTTCGTGGAACAACCTTTTTTTAAGGTTATTAAACATTAAAAAAAGTAATAAAAGTGGCTTTTTTCTAGAAACAAACGACCAGAGTACAGAACGGACTATCACTGTATCACAGCTCAAAGGGACCATGGATCTCAGGATCCGTACGAAGCTCACGATGCCAAAAAATCCGTGTACGTACACATAAAAAAGAATAAAGTGGATTGTAGATGTGGGACTCGATATATCACAAGATCACCGTAATCTTGCGAGAGGCTTGTTTTGTCCTTTGAAATAGGTTAATTTTGTCAAAATCATCGTCCTTTTGTGAGTGGTTTGTCTTCTAATTTTTTTAAAAAATTAAAAACACGCTAAGTTTTCTAGTACCTTTTGCCATACATGAATGTTTTTTTTCTTATTTATTTATTAAGAAATTAAGATTGGTTGTGGAGACCATTAATTAACTTAATGGCTTGCAATGGAACTTTCAGGATGATGGGAGTACACTAGAGATATTGTAATCAAACAAGCTAATGATATTCCCGTGTAAATACTATTTATATATAATTTTTATTTGATTGCTGTAATTTATATTTCAGTGAATTCTTTAATACCATTAATTGCAATGATACGACCAATTAAACTTGTTTTTAAATTTTTATCCCACCTTCAATTCATCACTCCTTAAATATTAATGCCTACGAATCAAAACCTAATAAATTAAAACATAAATTTAATGTATCAATATCTTAGTATCAATTAAAATACATAATTTATTAACAAACTCTTAATAATAACATAATCAATGAAAACCCAAATTTATCAATATTCATCATAAATAATGAAATTATCAAATCAATTAATGTATTTCATAACTAATTATTATATTTTGTATCAGATCCAACAAAATCTCTAAGTTGACCCAAAAAATCCCTAACCATAATTTATAATCAATAACTTAAAATTATCGATTTTCTTTGAAAATAACAAAATTAATTAACAGCTCAAATCAATGTATTTTATAGCTATTAACCTAATTTAAATCTAATTTATAAAAACCTTAATTTTTTTAAAATACATAATTCTAAACCCTGACACTTTTCAAAACAATAATTAACACAAATGTTATAGATTGATAGAGGAAAAATGTATAAACACCTCTCAGTGTTGAATGTTGGTGGTGGCCGATACTTTGGTTAGAGACCCACTGGGGGGGGGTGGGGTTTCGAAGAGAAAGGGTGATATTGCTGTGGTTGCGCGGGTGTTTCGCAGTGGGTGGAGAGGGGTAAGGTTATGGGCAGTGACGCATTCACAGGGATGGTGGATATAAGGAGTGGATGAAATGGAAAATAAAGAGAGAAGAGAGAAGAAATTAGATCTAGGGTTATAATTCATTTGAAATCACAAGTCTCATATGCAACTCGTGAAATTATTTTTTTTACTGTATTATTTTATGAAAACTCCATGAAAACTGTAGTAATACAACTGATTTGTTCAAGCATATCACACAACATCGAAGCTTTGAAAAGAATGGTGAACATGATAAATTTCCTAGACAGTTCGACGAAAATGACTTTGAAGTTGAGAAAAGCATGTTCATAGATTTCATGATTGTCTGGTCCAAAATATTTCTTTGACTGATTGACTAGTGTTTAAAAAACAAAACAAAACTAGTTCTTGTCTCCCTAGACGTCTGCAACTAATAAATCAGGGCACTTAATAGCTGCTTTGCCCTATTTTATGGTGACATCCTCGAATTTATAATGCATTTCTTAATTTCAACAGAAATTTCAATGATGACAACCATACATTCATACATACATATATATATATATAATTGTTTTTTTATTTATTATTTTCTGATTCCTAGGTGTTGACCGCACGGATGGCAGAAATTAGAATCTTCAAACTTGTGGGGGGCTATTTTAGAGGAATTACATTACGTTATTGAGCTGTGATCGGCTGCACACTTTCTGTTTGTAAAAGTTCAGGCAGGCCTAATTACAGAACATCACTTCAAGATTAAGGTTCAAGAGTACACTTATTAGGGACTCGAACAATTAAAAAATGTGTGTTTTCTTGGACATGTTGCCCGATAAGTGGGCTTTTCTCAAATTCTGTAGGGATCTTGTTTCTCAAAATTACTCCTTGATAAAGGATAGCTACAATATTCAAATTTGTTTGCAGCTCTAATATTCAAATGATTTTTATCATCCTGAAATTTATATTGGACCGTTCCATATTATTTTAATTACTAGGTATTTTAGGTACTCTAGATCTAGTAACTAAATGAATTATCTCAAAACATGATCAATAGCCTAAAATAGAGCTTTTTATTTTTTATTTCGGTGCATGAAGATTTAATCAGTCCTCAATGGAAAAACAGCTGCTTGAAATATGGGTCTATGGCTCTATATATTTCACATGTGGTAGGCAGTAGAGGCTTGGCATGCTAGTGTTTCGAATAATCAGACATTTAGCCTTGTAGTTCAAGTTATAGTAGCCCTATGTAGATACAGTAGTTTTGAATTTGAAGCTGTGTGAGCTGACTCGAGCTTACATGTTAGAAAACTTGAAAAGAAGAGATACGGAGCGATATAAATACATGATTGAAAATTAAGAAAATAATATTATGAAAAAGAAATTCATAATAAATTTTAATATGAATTAATCTTTCGAGTCAACCAAATTAATTTCGACCGCTCATTACATGTTTTTATAAAACTACAGAGGGAAGAAGAGGAGCAGAAACCCGACTCTGCCACCCTCTGGAACTGCTACAACGTAAGCAACCTGTGACCAAAGCTTTATAGAATATTTAAAGTTTAAACAGTGACACGTGCCGGTCAAAACTATGGAATTGCTTCCTGTTCCCAACTACACGCGATTGGACAAGTCCCGGACGACGTGGTGACTTGCCGTTACTTTCACTCGCATTTATTTTTTAGCCCTCCCATTTATTAAATTAAAATGAACCGATTATATATAGGCAAAAAATTCCTTAGTTTATTATGTTGATAAAAGCTGACAACTGCAATCAATTAAATTTGTTCGACCAATAGATCCCCCGAGTTACGCTGCAAGGTGGAGCATTTTTTTCAACAAAAAAAAAAAACATGGATGTTAATGTTAACATTTTATTATTATCTATAAAAAAAATTAAAAAAATAAAAAGTTGAGATGTGTGTTTAATAAAAAAATTGATAACTATATGTATTAATAAATAATAAAATATGTATTGATTTCAATTCAAAAATTAAGTCGAAAAAATAAGATACACACTTCATATTTTGAATGCGATTCAAGGCTAAAAAAAATAATCAATGTGGTAAACCATGTCAAAATATATATTAAATTTTTTTTTTAAAAATTGATTCTAAATGAATGTTCATGAGCAATTTATTATTACTATTGATTTTTTTCATCTTATGCATATAATAATTAAAAAACAAATTATTAATATTCTATTGAACCTATAAAATTATTTAAGAAGCATGTTAAAATTAAAAGATAAATGAATCATCATGTTAGATAAATATTTTTTAGAATGCCAAAAGAAAAAAGGGTTAAGCCTAGCATCCAGCCCAAAAAAATAAAAGTCATGCAATCTTGAATCTTTAGTTGAGGCTTACATGTTTAGCCTTAATTATTTATTTAATTTTTTAAAAAGTGAATAATTTGTCATCCAATTCTTTTTTAAAAAAAATAAGTGCAAATATGTTAATTACTATTCTAGATTTTGACCACTAAAGAGTGGTTAGAAAATTGGGCTAGCGTGTTTTTTAAATATAAAAATATATATTTAATTTATTTTAATATAAAACACTTAATAAATATGTTAGAAACATCAATAAATTAATCTCTCAATTCAAAATATCTATAAATTGCATTAAAAACATAAATAAAACCGGAAAAATTCTCCCCATACCCAATCTATTTTTTTTTAGGTAAGATGAAGACTAAAAACAACAATCATCAAACTTATCCCATTAAATCAAACTTAGTGAGTTTTTCTCTCGTCTCTCTAATTTAGAGACTAATAAAATAAACAAAATAAACTTTTAAACTTAAATAAAAATTATTGTGAATTTGGGATTCACCATAAATTTTTTCCATGTTTTACTTTTTAGTCAACTATCTTTTAATTTAATACTTTTAATATAATTTCAAGCTTAATTTCATCTAATAGACTATATAATTATGTAATTAAAAAGAAAAAATTAAAAATTTTGAAAATTAAAAAAAAATCAAGTGCTTCACTTTCCACATAAATAATAAAGAATTATTAGATATCTCAATTTTTCTTTTAGATTTTTAGGTAACATGATCAGTCAATAGTCGAAAGAGATATATCTTACTTTCTTTCTTTACAAAAAATAAAATTAAAGTGATAATTAAAAGGATATTATTTAATATTGTAAAAAGTTCATTTAATGAACAAGCAAGGTGTGTTACTTTCTTTTTCAATGGAATGCTGCGTGGACCTATATTATGAGTAAGATCCATTAGAAAGTCATGGTTTTACCGACTGTTTAATTCTTATTCACGGACATGTCAACCAACATGTCAATCAATCTCTGAACACTAAATTTTAATTGATCAGGGATGTTGATGAATGTAGATGGATAAAGTTTAGAAATACAATTATTTCAAACTTAATTTTTGATATTTTATAAATTATAAATTATTATTTTTAATAGAATGAGTTGGATACGTCGAGTTATATATATATATATATATATATATATATATATATATATATATTTTGAATTTTTATACATTTATACTTAGAGGATGATCTATAACATGAATTATAGGTATTATGACACTCTTAATGTTAAGTCTAATTTTCATACATTTCACCACTATTAAATATTAGTTACTCCCCCTTTCCTCTCTTATAGTAAATGGATAAGTTGTTTTTTGTTATATTAAACAAATCTTATCAGAAGAGCATTGATAAGAACTTTTAAGATGAAACATCTTTAAATGAAAAAAAATACATGTTAAATACATAAATTATCAAATATAAAAATAAAAGGAATATAGGGTATACGAGTTGGGTCATGTTAATCCAATTTCAAAAATCTTGACTCACTACTTGATCTGTGACATCTATTTTTTTAGGTTTTTTTTACTTTTTATCATTTATAAAATCTATGATAATTGACTTTAAAGGATCGAGTCAGATCAAATAATGTAAATATTATAATTGAACTATTTTTTTTTGAACACTTTTATTATTAATTACATGGTTGGGTAGTTAGCTAACTTTAATTGCTCTTGATCGGCACGTGGAATGGTGGGTAAATGGAATCACTTCTACAGTGTGCTTGCTTATCGAGCCATGAGTTTTTTTATTTTGATTTTGTTTACCCGATCTTAAGTGCTTTATAAAACTTTTTAATACAATAAATTTAAGATACATTGCTCAATTATAGTATGTGATATATTTCAGTTTACACATTTTTCACATTTCTATTTCATTCGACCTGACCTTATTCATTTCTTTTATACAGACATTGTATAAAAAATCATACAACTTGGTATAAACAATAAAAGAAAACATGTTTAGAATAATATAACATTAACATAACACTTAATTATAAGAACATATTGAATATTGGTTCTTTAAATTACCTAGTCGCATTGTGGTTTTTCCATGCTCACCTCTAAAGCGTCTCATAGCTCTCTTTCCATCAAAAAATTTTCTTAATGAATTTCATATATGAATTAGTTTTTATAATTTCAAAAACTAGTTACTCGAACTTAAGATTATTTATCAAATCTTAAACTTTTTCCACCAAACATATACTACATATATCCATTAAAGATGGTCATCAAGTTGATTTTATTGAAACAATATGGTTCTTTAAATGACCACTTTATCATAGATGTGATGAAACGAGTAGTTTCAACATTTGTAAACCTAAAAATCAATTTAAAAAGCCATTTTCATATAATTGTGAAACTTAAAAAAAACTCATTTGAAATAAATAACATCATGAAATAGAAATTTATATTTAGAGGGTGCTCTTCCATTACATTATCCGTTTGCCTGTGGTCGACTCTATCAATAAAGGCATGCTGATCTTTTCTATTAATAAAGGCATGCCTAATCTTTCATTAATTGTTACCTTTTTATAATTTTTCTTTATATTTATAACACGATCATAGACACTAATACTTATTGAAGTATGAGCACTCTTTTTTGGACTTGGACTTTGACTTTAATTTTTTTTTTATAAAAAAACATGATCCCTAAAAGGAAACAATAAACACAAAATATAAAAGTATACATAAAAATCATCCAACATATATAAATATAAGAAATTCAACTATTTATTAAAAATGAATTACAATTAATCTACACAAACCAACTAATAATTCATCATTTTTTTTTAATTCTAAAGTAACTTACTTCCATCAATTTAGAAAAATATAATTCATAATCCAATAAATATCAAACACTTTATAAGTTGAAACTTACTTAACCCTAAGTGTTATCAAATCTACACAAAATCAATTTTGCCTAAATTCTCAACTAAATCATAAAATTGACAAAAAAGTAATTGATACCCAACTAACTACTCATTATTTATTTAATTCAAGAATAAATAAAATTAATTCATTCCCTAATTATTATCAAAAAAGTAATTTTTCTATTGTTTTTTTATATAAAATTATTTTTTATGGTAAATCATGATGAAATATTTTTTATGTTTTTTTTTTAATTTTCTAGTAGTAGTAATTGGTTTAAATATTTTGGTATTAATTGGAGGATGCGAATTTTTGATCAATGAGGTTCGATAGCACAGCCTGTTCCTCATTAATTATGGCTTTGGCTCATCTATCAACGTTCATTGTTACAAATTTCTACAGAGGCAACCCAAGTATAGGAGCTTAGAGAGTTTAATTTATTATCCAAATTAGTCAATGAAATGATTGATTGCTTCTTGGAAGCCTAGCTTTAACTATTTTTGTTGTCAAGATGCTTTTCAAACTATTCTTATTTTTGTTATCTTTTCTATGATTCTAATGTGAAAATAATGATGTGTCTAGCTATGTCTTTTTGATATTAATAAAACATATTTTTTATTTATTAAAAAAAGCATAAATTAGGAGAGGCCCAAATTGCTAAGAATCGGAAATTAAAAATGAGAAGGTCAATGTGCCTAAAGTTTTAATAAGGAGGCCCATTAAAATTACAGAGTCGGATAATTAGAGGACCGCGTAATCTAGTTAATTACTCTTCTACATGCATACTCAACTCTAAATATCCTAGAAATTGGGAAATATAATAATTAATTAACAGTAAGAAAATTAACTACGGGGGTGAATTTGATAAATCCCGTTTAGATATCAAATCCCAGAAATAAACATAATTAAACCATGAAAATACAGCCTGATCAATGTGATTATTGGAAGAGACATATTCGTGGAATGTAGTATTTAAACCATAATCTTATAAATTCATCTTATCCCACCTCTCAACTATTAAATCACCTTTGTGATTAAATAATAGAACGATATAAATTTATGTTGTCATTCATATGTTTCTTTTTTTTTTCAAAAACTTGAATGCTAGTGTTATATATATATATAGGCATTTGTCATCTAAAACACATAAATACACAAAATCATGACCAAGATGATTGATCATTTGTCAAATCATTTTATTGGCATTTTATTTTTTTTATTGGAATACTAAATTTTAATTTCAAAATATTTCAAAATTTTATTTTAGAATCTTATATGTATGGTACATATATGTTGATATCAAATTTAAAGTCTTTATCTTATTATAAAATTATGGTAGTTATTTGTTTTCCAACTTTATTTTTACGTGACTTGATTTTATTATTTTTATAAAATCAATAGCTTAAATAATAACATCCAAATAATTCATTGTAAACGAAAACATCATCTAATTTAATAACAAGAGAAAAAAAAAGTCATAAAATCTTAATAATATGTATCCGAGTACTAAGAAAAAAATATAAAGTCTTGGCTGAAATTTAGATAATAAATTTAAAATAATATGAAATCTCAAATGAGTTGAAATTACCAAATATACAATCAAATGAAAATCAAATGATATCAATAACTATAATTTTATAATTTTAAGGATTTATCGTTATTTAACGCCAACTTATATAAGAACTTTAAGACCCTGTTTGTTTTTATTTTTTAAAAGTGTTTTTTTTTTAAAATATTATTTTTATATAAAAATATTTTAAAAAACAATTATTATTATAATTATTGCTCGTGTGTTTACTAAGTTAAGTGCTGTATAACTTATGCGAATCAACCTTTCCGTTTCGAGCATAAATTTAAGAGTTCATAAATTGACTGTAACAATTTATAGAACATGAGAAAAGTCCAGTTTCCCAACATTTTTCACATCACTTGTACTTAACACCTCTCTAACTCAAAGCCAGGCAGGCATTATATTAGCTATCAGATTTTTCATTGCTCATAAAAGAAGTAACTAATATTATGTAAGTGCAGTATTTTAAAAATGGAATTAATTAAACCTGTGGGCATTCATCTCTTACTAAAAACCCAGTGGATTTATTTTGGCTTATATTATAGAAAGTGAAAGGGAAATTGAGTCGTTTTCGACAGAGAGAGATCGATGGTTGGCGTCTTTTGCCGTCTACGCAGCTGAAACCACGCAGTTGCAGATTTAGACACAGACCCTTTGACACGTTTCGACTTGAAAAACCTACTATTCCTTTTCTTTACTTTATATTTGGAAATTGCAAGCTAGCCAGATTATTTCATATATAGCTAAGAACCAAAGTTAAGTATATACAAAGTTATAGATCACTTTTTTATCAACTGATCGGAGAGAAAAGAAGGAAACCTTTAGAGAGAAGAAGAGAAGGAGCTGACATGATTATCAGTCTTGCTAGCTAGGCAAGAAGAGAAAAAAAAAACAAAAGAAAACAAAAAACCAAAAAAAGGGCAGTTGAGAAAGAAATATTTATTACTATAGAGCTAGGCTCATCGCATGTTTGCTTCACGCAAGCAGCTAAATTGGAAGGGAAAGGTTTGCTTTATCGCGTGGCTTTAAAGACTTCACTGGCGTTTTAAATCCCACAATTTAAAAAAAAAAAAAAAACAACAAACTCTAACCCCAAATACCCCATAAACCAACACTACCCACCAAACCAAACCAAACCCTAGACCACCACCACATACACATACCCTCCATCTCTCTTCTCCTCCTTCAAATACAAACCCTGGCTAATTATGTGACAAACTGCTTTATTTACTTTCTTTTGTTCTTAAAGAAAGAGAAAGAAAATGAGTACTACAACAACAAACCCTATAAATAGCGGTGTTGGTGGTGGGAGCAGTGGTGGTGGAGGTGCAGGTGGAAGTAGTGGTGGTGGAGGTGGGCCATGTGGTGCTTGTAAATTCTTGAGGAGGAAGTGTGTGCCAGGCTGTATATTTGCACCTTATTTTGACTCGGAGCAAGGTGCCGCACATTTTGCAGCGGTGCATAAGGTTTTTGGTGCGAGTAATGTGTCAAAGCTTTTATTACACATACCTGCCCACAAAAGACCTGATGCTGTGGTCACAATTTGCTATGAGGCTCAAGCTCGTTTAAGAGATCCAGTTTATGGATGTGTTGCTCACATCTTTGCTCTTCAACAACAGGTAAATTATATTTCTTTTTAGTTATTTATTGTCATCCATTTCTAAACTTAAGAAACAGAAGGACAATATAACATTTGTTGTTCTGCTTTCTTTCTTAGTTGAGGCTATTAAACACACCACTTATGCTATTTGCACGACACTTTTAAATGATGTGTTGGGGATTATTCAGGGTGCGAAAAAGAGCTAGCCTCATCATGTTTGGTTTTTTTTTCTTCTGTTGTCTTTGCTTGCGTATGCTGGTATATAGTCTATTCTTGAAATTCCTTTTCTGAAGCTCCCCTCTGTCTATGAGATTAGCTGTTTTAAACAGTTAAGAGTACTGCTTTGACTTTTCCTAGTTTTCTTCATTGAAATTAATTCCATGGGGGTGGTTTTAGTTTTTGTCAAACTATGCAAGTTAATCCAAAAACCCTTTGCAAGGTAGCGGTGACCCTATATGGGAAGGCAGTTGTCCAATTGTTCCAAGTCAGTGAGAAGGCAGATTTTATCGGCTCTCCTTTGTAGCTAGGCAGAAAGCAAGTATTGGGTTCTTAATTTTGTTTTCTGTGCTGCTGCTCCGTGGCCTAGGGGATAGTTTTGTGCTTTTTACTGAAAACTAGAACGCATTTTTGATAGGCAAATCACAAGCCACAGGCGGTTTCTATAATGGCATAGTCTTAGAGTGCGTGCCATTTTTCCTTGCAAATAGTGGATTTTGCAGTTATTAAGGAAAAGGTCGGTTTTCCTTGTTTTTGGAAGCAACCATCTGGGCCAGGGCAAGCAGTCGAGCGCAAATAGTTGGATTTCCAATCAAAGCAGGGTCATATAGGGGTGCTGTTGTCAAATCATGGAGGATTTAAAGTAGTTGAAGCACTAAAATATTATTTTCCTTCCATGAAATCATGAAACACATTTCGATTTTTCTCCTTTCAATGTGTTTCATAAATCACCACTTGAATAAAGATCCTTCTCTCTTAGTTTAAATATATGAACGAAATGAGACACCCTTTTCTACGTTCATGAGTTTGTCGATATTTTGATACTCAACTCCTTTATGCATTTAATTATGCCGTACGTGTGTTTTATGAAGATCAGATGGATTTAGTTGGGCAGCATCGCTATTGCTATTTGATTTCTCATATTGTAATTTTATCAAAAAAGATCAATTTGATCTCTTAATTATATCATGACAAATGATTGAAATGCATGAGCATTTATTTTGTTCCAATGCTATACAGTATATTTATATATGTGTGTTTAAAATTTACAAGTGAGAGATCCAACAATTTCGACAACCAGCCACTCCTTCTCGCGTTTCAACAATTAATGCCGAAGAATTCTGCTCTTAATCACTATGCTTCTCTTCCTTTGTCAAAAGAAATCTTTATTTTGCTCCCAGCACCATGTTGCAATGCACGTAATTCAAGCATCCTTCTAGCATAAACAGAGACAAGATGTTTCAAACTTGTGTCAATGTTTATCTTTTCAAGTCGCCCTCGTCGTCATTAATTAATCAATTTAAGCAGTTCTATACATTTTTTCTTTTTTTAAAAAGAAAAAAGGAGAAGAAAGTTAGCACCATATATATATACATATATAACGTCATTATAACTTGACTGCCATAATTAAACTGTCTTCTTTCCATGCCTTGGAAGTTTGTTTTAACTGCCTGCAATAACTTTCGGTAGAAACACTAAAACCTGTGTTCAATTATGGACACCAACTACAATAATGACGGTTTCAAAATGTTGTGAGACCTTCTGGACAATTATATGTGGAGATGACACCATTATTCAATTCTGATTATTCTTAGAAATTAACTTCATATCAGTGTATTATTGTGCAGGAAAGAAAACAATTTATAAAGCTAGATCTACATATGTAATTGTCCTCCCAAAGCGAGGAGTATTGATAAAGATCAAGCGCTAACAAATTGATAGTCTTGTTCTCTTGTGGCAAATCAATTCTTTGATTAACAGGTGGTAAATTTACAAGCAGAACTCTCATACTTGCAAGCCCATCTAGCAGCAATGGAGGTTCCATCGCCACCTCCTCCACCACCGCCAGCACTAGTGACGCCGCCTCCATTCTCAATAGCTGACCTCCCATCAACCTCTTCTATCCCCGCCGCGTACGATTTATCATCTCTTTTTGATCCAATGGTGCAACCCTCATGGTCCATGCAGCCAAGACAGCTGGATCCCCATCAGTTTGGAGGCAGCAGTACTGGCACGTCAGAAACTAGTGGTGGTGATCTACAAGCATTGGCTCGTGAGCTCCTCCATAGACGAGGATCTCTACCGCCAGGGTCCGTGCCCTGTAGTGACGCATTAGCATCATCATCTATCTCTAAATGAGACCGACATTATATTAACAAAGTACTTTTACTAGTGGGATGCGAACCAGGGGGTTTAATTTCCCTGCTATTTCGCTGGCCATGCATGATTTGGTAGTTTGATAATTGATCGATATTTCTTTTTGTTCTTCCTTCTAGCAGTGAAATTCTTTAGATTGGGAGGTATGAATTAAAAATTAAACAATGTCTTAAAATTCTTATTCTACTTGCAGTTGCTATCTTAGGTAGAGTTCCAAGCTATTTGAAAAATTAATACAAACAATTTAATGTCATTGATAGCTGAATTTCACTGCAAAACTATATGATACATACAGGGAATTCTTCTTCTTAATTAATAAAAATGAAAACAAATGCATGGGTCACAAAGGACGACAATATTATATATGTAGTGAACGAATTAAAGTAGTAAAGACAGAGAAATAAATCTAATTTAGGAGAACGCTTTTTTTAAGATGGTCTGTGTGTTTTTTTCTCGATCTTCTCTTACCAGATGTCGCGTTAGGGTACTTATACTTGGAGGAATTGCACTAGTTTGCATGGGAGCAGCGGCATAGATGACATTACACCATCCATCCTAGCATAGGAGTAATTGTGGGAATGTGATGATATTTATACCATCTGCGTGATCACCACTACCAAGCTTAACATGGTGAAGTGATGGCGCAGAGGCAAGCTGCATCCTTTGGAATCAGGCTAATTTCTACCATATAAAAATATTTTTTATATGGTCTCTTAAAATATTTTTTATATAAAAATTATTTTTATTTTAAAAAAAATATTTTTAATATCAACATATTAAAATAATTTAAAAATATTCAATATTAATTTTTTTTAAAAGTGAATTGTTATAATTGTTCCTGCTGAGAACTCCAAGAGATAGGCATGTTGAAAAAGTTAAAGAGATGGCATTTATCGAAGATAATGTATATCCTTTATCATGGCAGTGCCGTATGGACACTAAATTAAAAGTACTATCCTTTATATAAAGCTCGTGTCTTTCCCATTTCTATCCTTCTTAAAATAGTCTTCTTCATAGATTTAGCATTTTTCTATAAGAGATTTTTCTTGCTCTTTGTATCCTTGACTTATCTCTTTATACAGAAGGCACCATGAATTGTGATGGGTCATCCAGAAGACCAGTTGCCATGTCTTTTTTAAAAAAAAAAAAAAAAAGAGTAGAAGACCTGACGAGGACCTCACTTATTTCTCTGATGGTGAAGGTTCATCTTCTCATCCTATTACCATCCCTGACCACCGTTCAAACATGGAGGACCGCCGCTCTATAAAGGGTTTGTGCCTGGCCGTATTGCCCCTTTAAAGATTGAGTTGTTCAAGGCAGAGTTATAGGCTCAAGATGCTTTATTTAGAGACAACCATATACCTTTTTAGGAACCAGTACGATAGAGAGGGTGTAGGTTTTTTGCATGTCTGATACAAGTGCTTGTTACTATGAGAAGCAGTTCTGTCTCATTAATTACATTTTGATCAACCAGAGTATTTTATTAATGGTAAGAGGAGGATTTGATAGCTCTCTTTTCCTTTTGTTTTCCTACCCTCTCTCTCTCTCTCTCTCTCTCACTCTCTCAATTTCTTATTTTTAAGCCTTTCAATCATAAGCATTCATTGTCAATAGTTGAGAGGCTAATTAGCAAGAACACATAGCCTATGTTATGTCAAACGCCTAAGAGATGTCTCGTGTGATAGCCTCACTGGAGAAGCATTATGCAATTACAGAAGAAAGACGAAGAAATATTACATCAAATTATTTTATAAATTTTATTGGGTTTAATAATTTAATTTCATTTTAAATTATTGCTTAATTATATAATAAGGACCAATTAAATGACAAGACATCATAAAAAAAAAAGATAAGAAAAATTAAGATACAAAGGAAAGAAAAGGTATTGAAGCCTCATTACATTAAGGTCGGACAAAAAAAAATTGAAAATAAAAATTTATCTAGAAACTCTTAGCAATGTTATTAAAGTTGTTTAGTGAGTAAACTTTCAACTTTCCTGATCCAACTTTTTATTATGATCGAGTTTTAATAAAAAATATTTTGATGTAATTTAATTAATTTAATAAATCTAAAAATAATTTAAATAATTAATAAAAATATAATTTAACTTTAAAAAAATTAAGATAATATTTTTTTAATATTAAAATAATAATATATTAAATCGGTCTGGATTTTATGGATTAACCGGTCAAACACAATCCTATCATGAACTCCAATAATTTTAATGGCTTATAAAATTTACAATCAATCAAATTAATCTCTATACATTACGAAGAAAACAAGATAAAAAAATAAAACTAAAAAACAAAGAAAAAAGAAGATACGAATAAGTGCATTTTACCTCAGTTTTTTGAATTTTAATTTTAAATAAGACTTAACTTGTCAAATTTAGTGTTTGTTTACTATTGTATAGTAGTAGCAAATACTTTTCAAAGTTTTTTTCATATAAAAAAGTATTGAAATATTTTTTTTATTTTTGATATCAGCACATCAAACTATCTAAAAATAATTTAAAATAAAAAAATAAAAAAAAATTATTTTATTTTAAAAATATTTTTAAAAAGCAAACCTTGTTTTGATATGAAATTTCAAGCTAGCATATACCCTAACTAGGATATGATGGAAGGATAATTTGATTACCAATTATTTTTATTATTTTAAAAAAATCTTACAAGGACCTCAATCGATAAAGTTTAAGGTATTTTAGTAAAAATTTGTTTTTACTTGAAAATATTTAAAAAAATATCATAAAATTTTTAATAAACTCATTTCCAATCTCGCCATCCTCTAATCTTTCTAAAAAATAAAAATTAAACAAATTTCAAGGATCTTAAAATATTTTTCATGATATCAATATTGGAGATGAAATTCGCTTCCTTTAAGTTCCCTCTACCAATACAAATATACCAAAATAACTGTTGCTGGTGGTTTTCTTAGATTTTTTTACAACTCTCCCTCGAGACTAATTATGAAATAAAAAATTAAACCCAACGAACCAAATTATAGTTTTATGCCCCTTTTGTGGCCAATGGCTATGTTTCTTTTTTGATGTCAATTTGGTCCATCCATTTTCAATTGTTTTTTTTTAAGTTAAAACTTAATCTTGTAAAATTGTTCTTTAATTTGACGCTCGAATATTTTACAACATGAGATTCAGGCGAGATGAACACAAATTCAGAAAGAAAAAAAAAAGAGTATTGGAAGGATTGAGTTGAAATGAAAAGAAGTTTAATGGGCGAAGTGGACAGTAATAAAAATATAAAAGATCGAGAATGAAAAGAATTGAATATAAATAATGGAGTGAACATATAAACGTGAGAGGATGAACAAATGGATGTACAGTAAAACACCCATATATTTTAGTATATAGTTAATTAATAATAACAATTGTGTCATAACAAGCATCATGCGGTCGTGCCTCTACCATTTATGTATGTAGAACTTTATTTACTTGAAGAAAGAAATAAATATTAGATTGAGCTGTACGAGAGAGTACTGAGTTGGATTTACATAGTTTTGCAGGGATAATTGCACTATTAGCATAGAAACTTTATATATATATATATATATATATAGTCTTTTCAATTGACTAATTAAATTCTCAAAATGTTGGAAAACACTGTTTTTACTGCAAATTTGTGTTTACAAAATATTCGAGTATACAATAATAATTATTTTTCAAAATATTTTTTATTCAAAAAATATATTAAAATAATATACTTTTTATTTTTAAAAAATTATTTTTAACATCAATATATAAAAAATAAAATTTACCTCATTTTTATTTAAACTACAGTATTAAAGTTTTAGTGGCTATTTGGTATTGTAATTATGAATAAAATTCATTTATAATCATAAATATTGTTATTTAATTAAGAAGAAAATACAATTTTATTTTGAGAAGACCGCTATAAATTGGAGCTGTACCACAGGTTTAACAAAAGCACAATATATATGCTTTGCAAACAGCAGCTCCCGTGAACCGTGAAGAATAAAGGAAAACTACAGTAAACCAGAAAGGGGAGCAAGCTTTCGTTGAAAAAAAGAACAGCCCCAAGTTCATTGAATGCTGATCACTTGGTTGTGTTTCGCATTGGAAAGGAAAGGCGTTTTGTCTGGATCTTGATATATTCAAGTTTTCACATGTAATTTTTCTTGTTAAATTTTTCAAAAATATATATTTTAAATTAATTTTTTAAATATTTTTAATATATTAATATTAAAATAATTTTTTTAAACATATATTTTTAATTTATTTCAAACATATCACTGTGAATCTTCTCGGTATATTTTTAATCCTCTCACCAAAAAATTTGAAATTTAGATTCATAACATGATTTATTTTCTATTATTCACATGAATAGTGGATAGTGTATCTATTATTTATAGTCGGATCGAGTCAAATCAAAATTTAAATATTGGATGTCTGGATCTGTTCTAGCAAAATAAAAAATGAAACAATTTTTTAAATATTGTATTTTATTTAAAAAACTAGTGTTTAATATTATTTAATGACATTACATAATTATATTAGAAAGAGATCACATAATGAAGTAGCATTTGCAAAATTTAATTGTAATCCCAATTTTGTTCTTGATGATATTTTATTTGATATTGTTTCACGTTCGGGAAACCATGAAAACTGTAGTTCTTGCTGGATAGATTTCATACGTGATGAAATTATAAATAGTTTAATAAAATAATAAAAAACAATTTATATAAAGTATTATTTATTTAATGATATAATAACAGTAGTTAAATTTATAATATTTCAACTAAAAATTATCAATATTAATATATATCTTTTTTAGTTATTTTATAACCTTAATTTAAAAAATATTTTCAACCAAACACATTAAATTGCTTTTTGTTTAACTTTAATTTTAACTATAATTTTAACTAAATATATTTTTTTAAAATAAATCTTAACTAAAATTATACTTTTATAAATATTTTTTTAAATCATAACAATAATAACAACAACAACTATATATACTAACTAGTGTATAGCATTAGTGTATTATAGCTTATAGGCTTATAAAATCCTGTAAGATATTTGCTTAACCCTCAAACATTTGGCATTTCAATATCAAATTTTACAATATTTTATGAATTTGGTAAGAGAACGATTTGTAATTTTGTAAAATAATAGACCATCAATCAGTTATCTAACAACCACTCAAAAAATAAATAAATAAATCAAATTACCACACATTTCGGTAATAGAAAATCTAAATTTACCAACACAAAACTTAATATTCATGAAAGTCATAATTATATTAAGACAAAAAGATATAATTCAGATGGCCAAAAAAAAAAAATCATAATCGAAGCTCATAATTAATGACTCGGACCCTCTCTTAATTTTTGGCCTTTTAAGTATAATTTTAAATTTATATCAGACGTTGACTTAGACCGAAAGATATAAATCAAAATGTGAAAAAAAAATGGCCACTACCAACTCGGAAATAGCCTGGAAGTGAACGACAGTCCACTCCGATCATGATTTCAAAGGGATAACAAAAATCATTACAGGAAAGCATTCGAACTCCGTATCCCCAGATTACCCGCCCCTAAACCGCATTATTACCATCGGTCAGTCACCATATCACCCCGTTAAAGTTCCCTGATTCATTAGAAAATGCAGGGTAATACTGTCACACAAATCTTAAAACCTGACTTTTCAATGAGACCGAAAAACCCAAAACGCGATCTCAATCTCAAAGCCACTGAGCTCTCTCCCTCTCTGTCACTGTTCTCTTCATTTCGATTTCTCTATGGTGCGCTTCACTGTCTCCTCTCCAAGCCATGAAATCTAAAACAACAAAACAAGCCCTAACATTCCCTCTCCAGATCCGAGCTCACTGAGTCACGGGCCTCACTCACCTTCCTGACTCGGGAATGGCTTCCTCGGAAGCCGATTCCCGGTTAAGCCAAGTAGTATGCCCTGCTTTAGAAAAAATCGTCAAAAACGCATCGTGGCGTAAACACTCGAAATTAGCACACGAATGCAAATCCGTCCTCGAGATTCTCACTTCTCGTAAACCCCAACAACAACCTCCTCCGACTTCCCCGTCCGACGACTCCTCATCCGAATCCTCTCTCCTTGGCCCGCTCCACGACGGCGGGTCCATCGAGTACTCCCTCGCGGAATCTGAATCTATCCTCAGCCCTCTGATCAACGCGTGCAACACTCAATTCCTCAAGATCGTCGATCCAGCCGTTGATTGCATCCAGAAATTGATCGCGCATGGGTACCTACGTGGCGAGGCGGACTCCACCGGAGGTACTGAAGCGAAATTGCTAGCTAAGATGATTGAATCTGTGTGTAAATGTTATGATTTAGGGGATGATGGTGTTGAATTGCTGGTTTTGAAAACCCTATTGTCAGCCGTTACGTCGATTTCGTTGAGAATTCATGGAGATTGTTTGTTACAAATAGTGAGAACTTGTTATGACATTTATTTAGGGAGTAAAAATGTAATTAATCAAACGACGGCGAAAGCGTCTTTGATTCAAATGTTAGTTATTGTGTTTAGGAGAATGGAGGCTGATTCTTCGACGGTTCCGGTTCAGCCGATTGTTGTGGCTGAATTAATGGGACCAGTGGAGAAAACGGATGTGGATGGGTCAATGGCGGTGTTTGTTCAAGGTTTTATAACGAAAATTATGCAGGATATAGATGGGGTTTTTAATCCGGGGACACCCAGTAAGTCTTCGATGACAGTGGCACATGATGGGGCTTTCGAGACCACTTCTGGTACGGTGGAGAGTACAAATCCGGCAGATTTGCTTGATTCGACGGATAAGGATATGTTAGATGCCAAATATTGGGAAATTAGTATGTATAAGACGGCTTTGGAAGGCAGGAAAGGGGAGTTGGCTGATGGGGAAGGGGAGAGGGATGATGACTTGGAAGTGCAGATTGGGAATAAGTTGAGGAGAGATGCATTTTTGGTTTTTCGAGCACTTTGTAAGTTATCTATGAAAACTCCGCCCAAAGAAGCATTGGTGGATCCACAGTTGATGAGAGGGAAGATTGTTGCATTGGAGTTATTGAAGATTTTGTTGGAGAATGCTGGTGCTGTGTTTAGGACTAGTGACAGGTACGGCCTATATTACACCTTTATAGTGTATGTCTTCTTTCTGGATTTTGCATTTTTTTTTGCATTAATTTATTGTTTCACATTTGATTTGAAGTTAATTGTTATAGACATGCTAATAAATCTTATCACGGTGCTTTGTAAAATGATAGATGCATTTACATCATTTGTAAGGTCTTGAAGTATTTCTTCTGTGTAGCTATATACACCTATTACTGAATGGAAACCAGACTTGCTCTAGTGGATGTAGGCGCATTCTAGTGAATTTGGTTTATTTTGTTAACAACGAAGAGATGAAGCAACAATTGTTAGATAGTATATCCATGGTAAAGAGTCTTCAAGGTAGATCTCAACTTTTGTATCCAGAGTATATTTTCTATATAGCTAACATGACCACTGGCGGCTGGAAAACAGTTAGATTCTAGTGTGCAGATGACCTAGAATGAAGTTACAATGGTTAGTTAATATTTCCGTAAAAGAAGTGTCTTCTAGGTTTTAGATCTAAATGAATGCAGCATAAGCCTTCCTTATCCTGAAAGTTCGTTAAAATGCTGCCATTGTTACATCCAAGCTTCATAGAGAGTCCACAGGTAGAGCCATCGTTAGCTCGTGCAGAACAATCAGCTCTGTAGCTCATTCTGGATCTGAATTGTTTAAAACTCGATTATCAGAAAGATCTTAAAATAGAAAATTGAACCACTGGGAGAGATAGGGTGGAAAACTTGTGGAGGTCAATTGCTTGCAAATGGTATGGTACCAGTAATAGTAGCTGCTTATGCTACTTGGGAGAATCGGTATAACTTTGGCTGTAAATGGACTTCTCCTATTTCAAGGATTCATGTACTGTTTGTGCTGTTAAGATATGGGGTTAAGGATCTATTCGGTAAATTGCTTAATGGTCTTTTCATTTTCCATTGTAATAGGGTTTTGAATACATGGGTGAAAGCCTGTAGACAACTGTTGTGTGGCAATATCAGAACTGAGTATTGTTGTTACCTATTTCAGTAGTTAATTTTAACCAGTATTTATCCCTTTCATTTCAAAGGATTAAGGAGTGTTGTTTCAGGTGTCAGAGTCTTGCTTTAGCTTGGCACTTGGAATTTCTGATGGTAGGACAAATCCTTGAATGCCTTTTGGTTCGATGTAAGCCAGGAAAGCATAGCTACCAACTCTTTTGGGAGGCACACTGATCTCACATATTCTAGGTTAGTTGAATCTTAGTTTAGAAGGTGTGTCAACTAGTGCTATTTTCCCATCAATTGGCTTCATTTTCCTCTCTTGGCTTCAAAGCTACCATGGTATTAGAAAGGGTCAAGTTTCTGATATTTTTACATTTGAGCAATCTCATGTGGTTATCAGCACCTTAAAAATTGACTTTTGAAATGCTGGTTCTCTTGCCTATTATTTTTGCTCCGAAGTTGAATGGTTTTATTTTGGTTTCATCTCAGTCCTTTCTATATCCATAAGCGCCATTGTTATGATCTTAATGGTATTTGATGAAAAATTGAGATTTAGTTTTATCACTTCTACGCACATGCAATTATGTTGCTCATGGAATGCTGTTCACATAACAAAGCCTCTCAAAGTTAAATTTGTGATGCATTAAATTTCCTTGATTCTTGATCTGAAACAGGTTCTTAGGTGCCATCAAGCAATATCTATGTCTTTCACTGTTGAAGAACAGCTCGTCAAGTCTTATGATCATTTTCCAGCTTTCTTGCTCCATTTTCATTAGTTTGGTTTCAAGGTTCAGAGCTGGACTGAAAGCAGAAATTGGAGTATTTTTTCCTATGATTGTTCTCAGGATTCTTGAAAATGTTGTTCAACCTAATTTTCAGCAGAAGATTATAGTACTTCGGTTTCTAGATAAGCTCTGTGTTGATTCCCAGATCTTGGTAGATATTTTTATTAATTATGACTGTGATATCAACTCATCAAACATATTTGAGAGGTATGCTTGTTTTTCCTTTCTATAGATATCTGAGTTTGTAATACAAATGATCTATAGCATTGACAATAATATCACGCATTAAATTGGTTGATGAATTCTGATTTGTTATCTTGATCATTCAGAATGGTCAATGGACTTCTTAAAACTGCACAAGGTGCCCTGCCTGGTACTGCCACTACACTGTTGCCACCTCAGGAGGTGACCATGAAACTTGAAGCTATGAAGTCCTTAGTGGCTATTCTGAAATCAATGGGAGACTGGATGAATAAACAATTGTGCATTCCCGATCCTCATTCTGCCAAGAAACCTGATGCAGCCGAAAACAGTCCTGGGCCTGGAAGTCTTCCCATGACAAATGGTAATGGGGATGAGTCCGTTGAAGGATCAGATTCTCATTCCGAAACCTCAACTGAAGCATCGGATGTTTCAACTATTGAGCAACGACGGGCTTACAAGCTGGAATTTCAGGTAACTGATTTTATTTTATTTATATGCTGACAACTGCAAATGGAATCTAATTTAAAATTTGTGGCAGGAAGGTATATCTCTTTTCAATCGGAAGCCTAAGAAAGGAATTGAATTTCTAATCAATGCAAATAAAGTGGGGAATTCAGCAGAAGAGATAGCAGCCTTTCTTAAAAACACATCTGGCTTGAACAAGACACTGATTGGCGATTACCTTGGGGAAAGAGAAGATTTTTCACTGAAAGTAATGCATGCTTATGTAGATTCTTTTGACTTTCGCAGCCTGGAGTTCGATGAGGCTATCAGAGTCTTTCTACAGGGCTTTAGGTTACCAGGTGAGGCACAGAAGATTGATCGAATTATGGAGAAGTTTGCTGAACGTTACTGCAAATGTAATCCAAAGGTTTTTAGTAGTGCTGACACAGCCTATGTCCTTGCTTACTCCATGATACTGCTCAACACTGATGCTCATAATCCCATGGTGAAGAATAAGGTGTGTTCAAATTCTTTAGTTTTATTCTGTGGATATTTCAGGTTGCATGATGGATAAGTTTGTGCCCTCCTCCCTCACTTCTCTTGCAAAAAAAAAAAAAATGCAGATGTCAGCTGATGACTTTATAAGAAACAACCGTGGCATTGATGATGGGAAAGATCTACCTGAGGAGTACTTGAGATCTTTGTTTGAAAGAATATCAAAAAATGAGATCAAAATGAAAGAATATGATTTAGCTCTCCAACAAAAGCAGTCTTTGAATTCAAACAGAGTTTTAGGCTTGGATAGTATCCTGAACATTGTGATCCGCAAGCGGGGTGAAGAAAAGAATATGGAAACAAGTGATGATCTTATCAGGCACATGCAGGAACAATTTAAAGAAAAAGCTCGAAAATCTGAGTAAGAACCACTGCCTCTCCTGTTCTCCAAAATCCTTTTGCATCTCCATCCGAAACACTATGGTAACTGATCCCAACCTATCCAGTAATTTGGGTTCTGCACCCTATTGGGCTCTCCAATACGTGGACAGGGTGATAATCTTGTTGATCTTAATTCTATTGATAACTGCTGACTGTTTTTATCGTTAAGGTTTGATTAGTGCCTCCTGAAAAATAGAATTCCTTTTTGATATATTCTTTTTCCCAAGAGAAATGTAACCACGTTTATGTACTGTGATTATGCTCTTGGTGAAGTTGATATTTGTAGTTTGAAGGTTATATTTAATTCTCACAGATCAATTGTGGCCTGGCAATTTGCAGGTCAGTTTATTATGCTGCAACAGATGTGGTGATTCTTAGATTCATGGTTGAGGTATGCTGGGCTCCTATGCTGGCAGCCTTCAGTGTGCCTCTTGACCAAAGTGATGATGAAGTGGTGATAGCTTTGTGTCTTGATGGTATCCGCTATGCAATCCATGTTACTGCTGTGATGTCCATGAAGACTCATAGAGATGCTTTTGTGACTTCATTAGCAAAGTTTACATCGCTCCACTCCCCTGCTGATATCAAGCAGAAAAATATTGATGCTATTAAGGTTTGTGTTTGACATAATATCTCTTATAGATGCTCCTGCAGATTACTTTAAATAAAATTAGTATTGTTTTGTGATCCTACTTTCTTTAGGTTGTAATTTAAGAAATCCTGTTGAGATTATCATTGCCTTGTGCTAAATGGGAGTATACCTTTTATATTTTAATGGCTTTATGAGGCTCCCTTCAAATTTTAACATTGCAAATCTTTAGATGGGAAGTAATCGTAGGATGGTATTAGATGTTCCAGCCAAAGTTTTTTTTCTCCCTCAATGGATAAATTGATATCTTTTGGAGAGGGGAGTACAAAATTGGGATCTCTTTTTTGGAGGGAGATGTTTGGATAGAAATAGGTTTTCTGTGTTAATGTTTCATGAATAATCTTTTGGCAGAAAATTAAATGGTTAAAATGAATGAAAATGTAATATGAGAAGAGCCAATACAAGGTTCGATGGTAGCTTTATTGAACCTTCTGCTAGCAACAAATCTCTTGCAGAAAGTCTGCAAGTTGTCACAACATTTGTATGAGCCTATTATTTTGTGGAGCTTTAACTATCAATGATCCCAATATAATATTCTTTTCTTCATTCCATAGCAATATGCCCTTGGCTCTAATAGTGATTTCGGTTTGCATTATTTGCAGGCAATAGTTACAATTGCAGATGAAGATGGGAATTATTTGCAAGAAGCTTGGGAACATATTTTGACATGTGTCTCACGCTTTGAACATTTGCATCTCCTGGGAGAGGGTGCTCCTCCAGATGCCACCTTTTTTGCTTTTCCCCAAAATAACTCTAAAAAGTCAAAACAAAGCAAGTCAACCATCCTCCCTGTTCTGAAAAAGAAGGGACCTGGGAGGATGCAGCATGCCGCTGGTAGTGTGCTGAGAGGTTCATATGATAGTGCTGGTATTGGTGGAAATGGTGCTGGGGCTGTCACAAGTGAGCAGATGAACAATTTAGTTTCCAACTTAAACATGTTAGAGCAAGTTGGCAGTTCTGAGATGAACCGCATCTTCACACGGAGCCAAAAGTTAAACAGCGAGGCAATAATTGACTTTGTGAAGGCTCTTTGCAAGGTTTCTGTGGAGGAATTGAGATCAGCTTCTGATCCACGGGTCTTTAGCCTTACAAAGATTGTTGAGATTGCGTAAGAATCATTCAAATTTTGGTTCCTTTCTCAGGAATCTTGCCTTTTCTGATTCTTTGAAATTTATCTGCTGTTACTGGAAGGATTGCGTCGTAAATTTGATTTGATTTCTTACAACAGGCACTATAACATGACTCGCATCAGGCTTGCATGGTCAAGCATCTGGCATGTGCTTTCTGATTTCTTTGTAACCATCGGCTGTTCTGAAAACCTTTCAATTGCAATTTTTGCAATGGACTCTTTACGCCAATTATCAATGAAATTCTTAGACCGAGAAGAGTTGGCAAACTATAATTTTCAGAATGAGTTTATGAAGCCGTTTGTTATTGTTATGCGGAAGAGTAATGCTGTTGAAATCAGAGAATTGATTATCAGATGTGTCTCACAAATGGTCCTGTCTCGTGTCCATAATGTTAAATCTGGATGGAAGAGCATGTTCATGGTATTGAAATCTTCTGATTCTCAACCTTATTTATGGTGAATTTACTGTTAACCATTAAATTTTAGATTTGATTTTATGAGATATTCTACTAAGAATACTGTTTTTGACCTTTTGAAATCATATTGCTTTAGGTTTTCACAACAGCAGCTTATGATGACCACAAAAACATTGTACTCTTGGCCTTTGAAATAATTGAAAAGATTATTAGAGATTACTTCCCATACATTACGGAGACTGAAACAACCACCTTTACTGATTGTGTGAATTGCCTGATAGCATTCACCAATAGTAGATTCAACAAAGACATTAGCCTTAATGCAATTGCTTTTCTTCAATTCTGTGCCACGAAACTTGCTGAAGGAGATCTGGGATCTTCATCAAGGAACAAAGACAAGGAAACCTCTGTAAAGATTTCATCCCCTTCACCTCGGACCGGAAAAGATGGAAAACAAGAGAATGGAGATATCAAAGACAAGGAAGATCATCTTTATTTCTGGTTCCCTCTGTTGGCTGGTAAGGAAATTGGATAAGTTGGCACTTTGTCCCATTACAAACTATTTTCTTTTGCTCAAGTTGTAGAACCTCTTTTTAATTTCCTCTTCAAATTTCATCATTCTCAATCATTTTTTCACTATATTAATTATTCGTGGTTGGTTTGTGCAGGTTTATCAGAACTTAGCTTTGACCCAAGGCCTGAAATCAGGAAGAGTGCCTTGCAAGTACTGTTTGAAACTTTACGCAATCATGGTCATCTTTTTTCTCTGCCTTTATGGTAAAGAGTCTTTGAGTCGGTCTTATTTCCTATATTTGACTATGTGCGGCATGCTATTGATCCTCCTGGAGGCAACTCCCCTGAGCAGGGGATTGATGGTGATATGGGTGAACTTGATCAAGATGCGTGGCTCTATGGGACATGTACCTTGGCTCTCCAACTGGTTGTAGATCTTTTTGTGAAATTCTACAATACTGTCAATCCGCTTTTAAGAAAGGTGCTATCGCTTCTGGTTAGCTTCATTAGGCGTCCTCACCAAAGTCTTGCTGGTATTGGTATTGCGGCATTTGTGCGTTTGATGAGCAATGCTGGAGATATGTTTTCAGAGGAGAAGTGGCTGGAAGTGGTTTTGTCATTGAAAGAGGCTGCCAATGCAACACTACCTGATTTCTCTTACATTGTAAGTGGGGAATCATCGGTAATATCCTATGAACAAAATAATGTAGAGACTGCTGGATCTGACATGCCCGAAGATGAATCAGAGGGACTGGTGGCACACCGTCTTTATGCTTCTATATCTGATGCAAAGTGTCGAGCTGCTGTTCAACTTCTGTTGATTCAGGTACTCTTAACTATTTATTTTGATATCATGGAAATTTTACACAATTATATCTGTGTTTGTGGGTTTTGTGCTCTCCTTCCGCAGCTCTGCTTAGGTGTGAGTTTGATGGAGATATATGAAAGAAAGGAAAAATGTAACTGTTCCAAGGACATCGTGTTGAAATCTAGTATCTACAATTCTGCAAGAGGGTGACTGTTGCACAATATTGATACCAGGTTGTCTAATATGAAAAAAAATACACAGTTCTAAACATAAGCATTCGTGCTTCCTTCCTTTTTCTGAAAGTTCTGAATATTGGCATCTTTTTCTAGACAAATTGAGGTTAAAGTTGAAGAAAATGAGCTTGATTTTCAAATCTTGTCGAGGTTGCTCATAATTAAGAGACTCAGAAATTATTAAATTATAAACCAGAAGAAAGTTGAAGGGCCTCAGTTCCTTCCCCAATGCTGTTGTGTGGGTGCCTATGCGATTGCATGTGCCTCAACAACATGAATGTTTTATATGTTGGTTCGTAAATGCTTAATCAGAAATGGTAGTTTTCGGATTCAATCCACTGAACATGGAGTGTGACCCTTCCATTATTGTATTTGGCAGGCAGTGATGGAGATCTACAGCATGTACCGGTCTCATCTTTCAGCAAAGAGTGCCTTGGTGCTCTTTGATGCTTTGCATGAGGTGGCATCCCATGCTCACAGCATCAACACAAATACAACATTACGTTCAAAACTACAAGAGCTTGGCTCTATGACCCAAATGCAAGACCCTCCACTGTTACGCCTGGAGAATGAGTCCTATCAAATTTGCCTCACATTCTTACAAAATCTTATGCTGGACAGACCTCCAACCTTTGATGAAGCTGAAGTGGAATCCTGCCTTGTCAACCTCTGTGAAGAGGTTTTACAGTTTTACGTTGTAACTGCCTGTTCTGGACAGACACCAGAAACTTCTACCAGTGGACAATGCCTGTGGCTGATTCCTTTAGGTTCTGGAAAACGAAGGGAATTGGCTGCACGTGCACCTCTTATTGTTGCAACTCTCCAGGCCATCTGTAGTTTGGGAGACTCTTCATTTGAGAAGAATTTGCCTCATTTCTTCCCTCTTCTTTCGAGTTTGATAAGTTGTGAGCATGGGTCAAATGAGGTCCAGGTAGCTCTCAGTGACATGCTCAGTTCATCAGTGGGTCCTGTTTTGCTTCGGTCTTGTTGATCTGGGTGCATTTTGGGTTGTTCATATACGTTGTGTCCTTCTGAGTTGTCTTTTTCTTCATTTGCTTTATTATAATTTGTTACTGGAGATATAGATTCATAGAGTATGAAGAGGTAGATGATTCTGGATCAGCCAATACTTCTGAACGTTGCTGTAGTTAATTCAGGAGCTTGGCTCTTTGTTCAGAATTCATAGATGTCATCAGTTTTGGTGTTGTATGGTAGTCATATATTTATTTTCCAAGCTTCCTGTCAAGAAACTTTAAAACAATAATTTCCTGTAAAAATTTGCCTATTCAGAATGTGAGGTAGAAGTTGTTTTCATACTGGGTGACTGCAATGTTGGAATCTTGAGTTGTACTTGGATTTTAGACTGCTATTTTTTTCTTATGTACTTGAAGGAGTCAATAGTGCTATTAATCTGACTGGATTTCATATACTGCGTGGGATGGTTTTAGGGCAGGAACGCAAGTAGTGGTTATGAATTCTGATGCCTGGATCATTTCTGTCAAGAGAGTGTGATAGCGGGCTTGATGTTTCATCACCAATTATGTTGCTGAGATAAGCACATAGAACTATCTATGAAGGGCTTGCGTGCAGTTTTCACTCCTGTCATGTTATCATGTAGGTTATAATTTATACAAGGCAGTCCACAAGTTCCGACAATAAGAGCTTGCTTGAGCTCTCTACAGAGGAGGGCGAAAACCTTTCTTCAACAGCTGAGAACCATGGATAGAGTTAGTAATTACAGGGGGGCGAAAAACAAGAGATTATTGTCTTCTAGTTTTGATCTCCTAACTTCATCTTTTGTAGCCATGGAAATGGAAATGTCCAACTAGTTCTAACATGTTTTCAAGGTCATAGGCACAAACGGGGATGGCAAAATATCTTGCCATGAGCTCTGTAAAGTTCTTCTTGTGTCTTGGCTATGAAAATTGAAAGGCTACTTGGGAAGCTGAAAGAATGGTGAGAGATGGATTCATTGTGTTAGATAAATTTGTCGATGCTGTGAATGATGATTGAAACTTTAGTAGCGGTAACAAGTAGGATCATCTCATGGACGCTTTTCTAATATTTGATACTGATAGGAATGGCCGAATCTCGGCGGGGGAGCTGGACTGTTCTTATTATCCCCGGATGCAAAAACCTGCAGCCTTAAAGATTGCAGGCGTGTGATAAAAGATAGTGATGGCTTCGTGGGTTTTCATGAATTTCGATCGGTGATGACAGCAAGTGCAAGCTAGCTACAAGATTAGCAAATAAGCCATGCACGTTGTTCGTGGACTTTTACGATGTTTCTGCAATCTTCAAGCACAGGTGTTAGCGAGTTGAAGCCAAGTGCGGATATCAATTATTGAATGGAAGAAGCGACTTTACAAAAAGTAGGGAAAATTATCAAATAATTGAAGTGGGGTATTTTGTCATTCTTTGCATAAAAAAGGGCCTTTTAAAAGAGAAGAAAGCTCTTTTCTGATGAGGTACATCTGCATGGCAAAGACTAGCTAATTTTATCATCATGATTTGAACATGGTCAAGTACAGCTGTTTATGCAAAAATAGTTATAGTGTATAGATAGAGTTCGTCCATTAATAATATCAGATGGGAGGAGGCCCCTTCTCGCAAGCTTTCAGATGTGCCAAGGAGCACACCAAGCCTTGAGAAAGCTCATAGACGACAACTTAGAACAGGATATTATTCTTCATACAGACAAACATGTGCTCATCATGTTTCTTATTTGTCGATTTCCATAGCGGGAATCTCTGTTCCAGAGCTCCTTGTCTTGTCCTACTCTTCCCCCGGAGATCCTTGTCCCTCTCGTGGCATCCTCCTCGCCCGCAAGCCGCAAAGAAAGCAGCATGATTATTTGATGTGGATTGAGTAACTGGGCTTTGAAAATGAGCCTGGATCAATTGCTATGAATCCTTGTACCAGTAGCTTATTACTAAAACAATTATTAAAATTAAAAAGCGTGGGATCGGTTTATAAATCAAGTTAATGTATTAGTTTACGCATTTTATCACAAAATTCTATGAATTCTTGTAACAGTAGCTTACACACACACCATACATACATATATAATCGCAGTGTGTTAAAAACAATTGCTTTTCGAGAATCATTCAGCGTCTAAGTGGTCGGTTTTATAATCGAGAAACTTATTTCATTAAAGAATTTCTAAAATAATTAATCATTAAACTAAGTCTGTGCGGCCTGATCAGACTAGTCGTAACCAATTTGAGGAGTTAGTGTAGGAAATTTATCTACCGGATTTAATTTGTATTTGAATCATTGTAAGCATATGGATCGTGGAGCATGCTTTTCCCAAGAGTTAGTGCCCGTCCCATGATGATTCATGTTTGGCACAACATTAAGAGCAAATAATCTTGATAAAAAGCTATTTGGGTTTTGTAGCTTCTCATCGTGTCATTGTGTATTGCATTGACCCTGTATAATGAAAATCTTATTCTTCCCTAGACATGGAAAAGTACAATTTGGTCCTGTAATTTTTAGTGTTGACATTTCCTTTCTAAAACCTTATTTCTCTATATTTCAGTTCTTGTAGGTGATTTAAGAGAGATAAAGTTGTCTAGAAAGAAAAAAAATAAATTTTAACTGACCACGCTCTAAACATGAAAAATAATAAATTTTATGTGAATAAATTTATTTTAAAAAGAATAATTTAATGGTGGTTGTTTAAACCTTCAATCATAATATAAAAAATATATTGAAATTTTCTTAGTTTGTTGTTTTAAATCGACTTAGTTTTTTTTTTATGAGACTAATTATGAAGTGTTTTGAGACTGAGAAATAAAATTATTAAGATTCCTATGATTTTTATAGGGTATTTTTTTTTAAAAAAAAAAATCTTCTGTTTTTAGAGACCAAATTACTTAAACTTTGATTTTTCACCATTAGAAATAGTTGGAATATGTTAGAATAGATAATACATTGTCTGATATACCATCAATCCTTTCACTAAAAAAAACTTTAAGGCACGAAGACTTCTTGTCCATTCAAGTTTATTCTTTCAAAAATATATGCATCTAGGCTTTTTTTTAATAGGTTGGATGCGCATGAGCTAGTCCTTTAAGTCAAGGAATTCCATTTTAAAAAAATAAAAATTATAGCCAATTTTTTATATTTTCTAATAATATTGACAAAATGATATTTTAAAAAAATTGGTTATGCCATAATTTTTAAATAAGATTATACCTTTTAATGGTAATATTAATAATTACTTTGTAAATAATTATATAAGAACTTAACAAGTAGAATTGTTTTTTTAAGAAATTAGTAGAATTGTTTTTTTAAGAAATTAATTGCTCATGAATATTTAACGAGAATAAAGTATCTATTTTGTTAATTTTGTTGTGGATTTTTTTATAATTCTTATCGAGTGAATTAATTTTTTATATAATCAAGTAAAAATTCATGTTTTCATCAAAATAAAAAAGAAACATCAAATACATTTTTTATGTTTAACTTCAATCATTGGAATTTATATGAATATTTATTTTAATTCTCTTAAAATTTTATTCAAAGATTATATTATTAATAGATAAAAAAAATTGGAAGCATAAAAAAGAAACACATGAATAAGAAAGAGAAACTTTGATTAAAAAAATACGTTTTCTTAAGAATTTAAACTATTGAGTTTATTTAAATATTTATTTTAACTTCCTATGTTTTTTTTTTTTTCAAGAAAGGGCTCCGCAATGCTACATCTTGTAAGCAAAGTGCTTGTCCTCAACATTTGAAATTAGCTAATATAGAAGAATGTAGAAAAACTAGTTAAATTTTAAGTTATTTAAAGATCACAAGTTCAAGTTTTACACAAACTTCAAGATTATTAAAAATTTATATAATTATTAATTTTAAAGCTTATGATATTAACAAAATACATGCAAGGTATCCTGGACAATTATATTAATTAAAAAAAAACAAATGAAATTAGCCTAAAAATGTATAATGGGCTTGCAGGTTAATGGACTGACACTTTCATTAGAGGAGTTTCATCCTAGTAATTTTCTTACGGAGGGCCCTAAACCTTTTTCTAATTGATTGATAAAGGTGTAAAGGATTAATTATTTACCTTCATTTGTCAAATTAAGCACTCAGAATTTAAATTATGGTCTTAGAAACAAAGAGAAATTATGAAATTTTTATAATACGGAAAAGAAAATGATCAATCAATCGTTAACCACAACTAACATCAAAGCAGAGTAATATTTGATCGAAGCTTGATTAGCAAATGACATTTTGCTTGTTATTTTAGCTATCTCGAGAGATGTCCTATCGATATGTCCTTACGATTCCAACACAAGATTATTTATATATGGAAGTCCTTAAAACATAGAACCATGGCGTCGAGATTGTTGTGATGATTAACGTCTTGGAAAAGGTTAAACGACTGTCTAGGTGCTTTAAAACCCTACCTTATGTTTAATTATTAATTCACAATCCATTGCTGTTCATACAAAATGATTATCTTAATAACTCTCAATTAATTTAGTTTAAAGATCGTATGAACTAATTAAATTGACACGCATTTCCCAGACATGTCAAGCACAATCATTTTGTTTTCTATGCATCTATTAGGATATTGAGTTGTCTTTTAGCTTTCATCATCATGATCATGTCTTTCAATAGCAGTTCTTACAAAGCCGATGAAGTAGTAAAAAGAAACTAGCTGGTTCTTCTCGTTGTTAAACTTTTAGAAATGCGAGAGGAACCCAGCTAATGATTCGAAGCCATCATTAGATTAGCGCATTCACATTGACTTCTAAAACAAAATTTCACATAGTGTATGCATAATATAAATATCATTAGTGAAGTACCAATCATTTCTTAAAAAATTATCAAAACTGTCAGAATTACTTCATCCGACTTTGATATGTGAGAGGGATAATCATCAAATCAATTTGTACTTTGTCATCTGCACTCCCAAATATGCAGGAACCAAATTTTATAAAGCCTTGTAGCTAATATTATGACATATTATAGCCAATCAGTAGTCGTTTGCTTAAAATATTAGGTTCATTGAAATTGATAATGGTTAAACCGGGATCCATCTATAGATTTTAATGGGAGAAAATTACCTTTCTGTGACAATCACCGAGTTTTGTAACACTTACTAAAGAAAATACAAGTGATATGACAAATGATTATGGGTTGGTTCAGGCATGCCAAGAATTGTTTTAGTAAACAATCTCAAGGGTTATTATCGTGGATTATCATGTTAGCAGTTGGAGCACAATAGTACCTCAATTATTATCGTGGCAACAGTTGACCACACTCTTATGTGTGTGTGACATGATAATCAACGTCTTCAGGGTACTTACCAATGTCAAAGAAGTTTGAAACTTCGTGATAAACCCTAAAAGAGAAAGGAAAGACTTGAGACTTATCGTTCCTAGTTGATATTGAAGCGATTGGAAAGGCCGACACCAGTTGCCCCAACAAAACTGCAACTAACAATGAATTAAGGAGCAAAAGTAGGGTTTAGTAAAACAAACTTGCCTGCTTTAAATCAACAACAAATGTGAAAAAAAAAAAATCAAATGGTTGACTATACGGTACTAATTGCACTAATGTTTAACTTTTGAAGAGGTCATATAAACAGTTGAAGGGATCAGAAGACAAAAATGATTCCAAAAGGAATCACTATCAATCACATGGGAACCTAAGTTTGGTCGGCTGTTTAGTGTCTAAAATATTCGTGGTGCTCTAGGTGATTACGACTAATTATATAATTAAAGCATGAAGGCCTTCAAGTGGCCTTCCATGGAGGACAGGAAATGGTTGCAACAATCTCAATCCACTTTGAGTAAAAAGTGGCTTCTCAAAGAGGGAGAGAACATGCAACATCATGCTAGATTCGAAGAGATCATCAACCATCGGTGCCCTTCACATGGAAGTAATGCTGTGTTTTTCTTTGATGTGGTCCATAGCTTTACTCAGATAATTATTTATTGATTTGTTTAATAAAGGAGACTAGAGCTAGTTGATTAAGATAAGCATGTTAACTCTATGTTATCGTTGTATTTGTATTAGCACGAAATGCGCATCAGTTTTCTCCGCTTTGATTCGTCCATATTTTGTTTTTATTTGTTAAGGGAAGACCAAGTCTTCTTGAAGACTTAAAAAACTTGTTATGTTCACAATAGGACTCAACAGCAATCAACATTTTGGTTACTTTCGGAGGTTAGTTTTGTTTCAATGGCGTCCCCGTGAATTCAACGCCATATGCAGACACATAAACTTCTCAATAAGTTGGACTGGAATCTCGACCGTCAGTTTCACCATCAACTATGTAATCGCTCAAATTATTTTTAGTTTTTGTGGAGGGAGATGATATTCCGAAAAATCTAATGCCGTGGAATTCAATATGTAAATCGCAAAAAAAAAAGAAAAAAAAAAGAACAAAGCATAGGTCAAATGCAGATGAACTGAACATATTTTGCCTCGAAATTCAATAGAATGAATTCTGCCACTAGCTAAAATGCATAGCGTATCACTGCCATGGAACTTGTGGATGGTAAGTGATGATGTCATTAAAAACGTCAGACATGAACTGAACTTTCTAGCCAGTCTGAACTTTCTAGCTAGGCTCTCATCTGAGTCGTTACTGCAAAAACAAGTTTTTTGTGAAAATAATAAACATTTTGATATTTAAGTTAGTAAATATATATAAAAAAGTAGCTTCATTGTTTATATAAATAATAAAATTTCATAACAAACCACATGTTTATTCTATTTGTTCATTAACATTAACTCTATGTGTTGTATTGATTTTTTCTTCTTCTTATTTGATAATGGAGTTACGGTGATTACCAAGTTTTTTTTTTAATGATGGGACTTGAAGCATTGTCCAAAAAAAATCAACTTAACAAATCACCAAACATTTCCAATAATTTTATTCTATTTGTTCATTAACATTAACAAAACACTAAAATATACTGTTGAATTGATGCAATCAATGTTGTGACGTGCACGACGTTGAATGATGAATCTACATATCTCATGAGAAATGATAAAAAAAAAAAATTTAATTATAAAATTATAATTATGAAGGTTCAGGAATCATCAATTAGTGTTATAATTACTACTTAAAAAAACTAATTGAGTAAGTCCAGGTAAAGGACTAGATGTGTAATAAAAAAATACATTGTTTCTAGTGCACATTATCTAAAATATGTTATATTGTTATTTGTTTGTTATTCTAAGTTGTATTTTTATCTATGGATTTTAAATGTACAAGATAAATCTCTATTTGTGAAAAATACTCTATCTTATTATTAAGATAGGTTAAATCCTAATTATTATACAACCCATATTTTGGCGGTACATGTGCTCCTTTTTATCAGTCCCACAGTTTCGGTGAAGACCTACCTCCTCCTTTTGTAGCACCTCTATTCTAGATTAATTGTATTTAAAATTATATATGTTTAAATTTGTTATAAATATTTTATTGTTATATTAATTAAATTTATTTTAATTATTTTTACTTCTATTTAATATGTATTTTTCAAAAAACATACATTTTAAATTATTATCTAAGAGGCTATTTTGTTGGTATATTCTAAAAAATTGAAAAACTATTATTACAAATATCATTGTCATTGTTTAATCACCAATGAAATTACTAAGAATCTATTTGTCGATTATATTTTATATTCACTGAGAAGAATACCAACGGACCAAAAAAAAATCACCGATAAAATTATATATGTTTTTTTCTAGTAATATGTTACATTCACTTATAAAAATATCAACAAAATGAATTATATAATTTTTTTTGATGTATTTTTTATATTGGTAAATCCATTAATAAAATTATTACCATTGGACCCACCAATAAACTACAAGTCATTAACAATAGTTTTTTCAGTGAAATATTTATATACTCGGTAAAACTCACGCTGATGGGATAAAAATATAAATACTGACAGAATCGGTAAATCTAAAACATTTTACAGGTAATGACTGTTGACTAAATAAGAAAACTGGTTTGTATTGTATTCTGTCCATAAAACATATTCAAATTCGATACTTAGCTTCTTTTGTTTGCTAGCTTCATTTGATAAAAAAAAAAAAAAATGGTTTGGTGAATAATGAATATGATTTTTAATAATTAAGGTCATTTTCATTGTTGGCTTGTGGTTTGGTGTACGAGAGGCATGGCTTGTTAGTTTATAAATCATCTGATGAAGGGTTGGAGAAAGTTGTGTTAAGTGACGAGACTGTGACCCGGTTGTCTCGGCGAGAGGATCCCTCTCTGATCTCTCTCTTGGATTCTCCTTCATCCCATCAATACCAAACTCGTTTTCTAGTGTTTTTAATTACATCTCTTACACTAAATGAAAGAAAACACGATCGATCATCAAACAGTTTAATCAAGTCATCAATTCTGCAATCTTCGCATCTTTCATCATTGTATGATTACTCAACCGATTAATTCTTTTGTGATAATTTGCATTACTTTGCTCCTAATAATATTTAAGAGAAACCATTAAAAATTTCTTAGGATGCTCAGTTTACAGAATATCCACATTCCGCCTTTAAGGTTGGCGCTTCATTTAGAAAAGATAAAAGGACGATCATGCTGAAAAGGAGAAAGGTTGCTCTACAAATATATATATGCAAAGGCTATGGGAAGGGTGGCCTTCGTTTTAGTTTTGTCTAAACACGATAGAGACATTTATTGACAAGTCGTGAAAGGCAAATGGCAGAATAGGAAATGGGATTGAATTGAATGTAGTGTCAATCCGACATAGCGCATCAAACGGGGCTCATGGGATTCAGGGCGTGAAGGTGAGTGATTGTTATCATTTTGATTGTGATGGCAGCCAGTACAGAAACTGGACTGTAATCTATATATTATTTCTACAGAAGTGGAGACAGCTCGTAGTTCTCTTCAATTTACTGCTCTCGATAGTTTAAACAGCAAGCGGTAGCTTCCTCTCTTCCATTCGTGATCCATCAATTTCTCACTAATGATTCAAAAATATCTCAACCAGTCTCCCTTGATAGGGTGTGCATTTCATGCCGTTCGTGCATGCTATATAGACTCTATATAGTACTGTTCTTGTCGTTGTTAGTAGCCTAGCTGCCTTTTCTCTGTCTCAGCTCACACATCGCCAGTCAGATTATTTTTTTGTCAGCGCCCCCCACGCTCTTTTCTCTCTCACACTCATGCCCACACGCCCTGGTTTGTGATTCAACAACATTCGGCACCATTGACGATGCAGTCAAAACATACTTGTCTGTCCTCGGCAAACTTCTGCTTCCCACTCATGCCTCTATTTAATTGAAACCTACTAGCTGGTGCCTATGATCTGTAGCATCATACATATGCCATTGCGCCTTGTGTACCCGAATTTTTTTTTAGCACTCAAAGAAGACGGTTTTCAAAAGAAAACCGTTGCTTTCAGGTTAATTACTTTAATCAATAGATGTCTTTAACATATATAATATAAAACTTCTTAAAATTTCACTTAATAGATTTTGATATTTAAATCGTGTTTTTATATACTATTATAATCTTGTCAATTATAAGATGAAATTCTATCATCTCCTTCAATTAATTAGCAGTAATATACGAAAATACTATGCTTCAGAACCTCAACAATTTTTTTTATAACCTAAATTAAGACATTAGCAAGGAGATCGAGAAAAACAAAGCATGTATCAATAAACTAAGTGGTTGTTGATAGATCCGCGAATTAGTTGTTTGGACCATATAACAACTCCTAAATTATAAGTTATGATTTAAACCCATTTTGTTGTGAGCTGTTTAAACCATCAAATTAAAAACCATACATTAGAGGTCATATAAAAAAATTCAACCGTTAGTCTTTTTGAGACATGTTGATCAATTTGTTGGGTGTGGACACAACATGGTTGGTGGCAGCCATGTTAGACATGGCTAAAGTCAATGGTGGTTGCATGGTGGGTGCCTAACCAAAGAAATTGTTGCCCACCATTGTTGACTAAAGAAGAAACTTGTCTCCCACATCAGCTATAAATAGAGAGTGCCATTGATAGCTGATTAGCACCACGAGATAGAGAGAAACACAGAGAGAGAGCTAAGGGTGAGAGTTGAGTTGAGTTGAGAAGTTTTCTCCTCCTCCTTGTTTTGTTGTTTGTATTGCTTTTGAGCTTGATTAATACAAACCAGTAGCTCCGTGGAGTAGGCAAGTTGCCGAACCACGTAAATTCGTGTGTGTTTGAATGTTTGGATCTCCTAACAACTGGTATCAGAGCTTGTTCTTGAAAGTTCTTGAAAAAGAGGGTGTTTGATCCAAACTCAAAAAATCAAAATTCTCAAAACGTGTTTTTGAATATACCACCGTGAATAGGACGACGAGAGGAATCCACTGGTGAAAACCCGGAGAAAATCCGACGTCCTGCATGCCCGCACGCTCCTGCACGCGCCACCACCAGTACTGTCCACGCGCACAGACGCGCCGTACGCGCGTCACGCGTCTTCCTCGCCAATTCCTGCAAATCGACACTGCCACGTCAGCAGCCACGTCATCCGTCCAGCACAGTCAGCAGCCGCGCGCCCCTGCCACGTCAGTCGTCTGACCGGCCAAGCAGCCACGTCATCCCCGCCACGTCATCACCACGTCAGCACTGCCACGTCAGAAGAAAATCTCCGCGGATCTGCCACGTCAGATTAGTGGGCCCCACATTGCCTACGTTTCTGACACGTCAGCTTGCCATGTCAGCATAACTGGGTTTTGATCCGGTGTGCCGCAGAGACTATTCCTCCTGCCACGTGGCTTCATCTGCAGCGTCCAGTTATCTCAAGTTTTGATTGTTTAAATCGGAGCCATCCGAAGTCCGATTTGGGTGATCTCAGTGTCGTTTCCAGCATTTTTGGCCATTCCAGACACATATGTAAGGTCAGATTTTTGAGATTCAAATTCGAGAAAGAGTAAAAATGGCTGATGAAATAAAGGCTGCAGGAATTGAAAAATTTGATGGAACTGATTTTGGATATTGGAAAATGCAAATTGAAGATTATCTGTTGGGGAGCAAGCCAGAAAACATGTCAGAAGAAGATTGGCAAATACTTGATAGACAAGTCTTGGGCATTATCCGGCTATCATTGTCAAGAAGAGTTGCTCATAATGTTACAAAAGAGAAATCCACAGCAAGATTGATGGAAGCCTTGTCTGGGATGTATGAGAAGCCATCAGCAAATAACAAAGTGCACTTGATGAAGAAGTTGTTCAACCTGAAGATGACAGAAAGCACCTCTGTTACACAGCATCTAAATAATTTCAACACCATCACAAATCAATTGTCATCCGTTGAAATTGAGTTTGATGATGAGATCCGAGCACTTATTTTGCTAGCTTCACTTCCAAGCAGTTGGGAAGGTATAAGAACAGCCGTAAGCAACTCAGCTGGAAAATCCAAATTAAAGTATGATGATATCCGAGACCTGATTTTAGCTGAAGAAGTACGAAGAAAAGACTCGGGTGAAAGCTCAAGTTCAAGTTCAGCTTTCAACATCAACACTCGAGGAAGGAGACAAGATAGAGGCTTATCCAGAGGCAGATCAAAATCCAGGTACAGAAGCAAAAGCAAGTTTGGACCCAGGAAGCAGGTTGAATGTTGGAATTGTGGCAAACCTGGCCATTTTATGAGGAGTTGCACAAAACCAAAGAAACCTGAAGCTGATTCTGTAAATGCCACTACAAACGAGGTACAAGATGCTTTGATCCTTGCTGTACATAGTCCTATTGATGATTGGGTTCTTGATTCTGGAGCTTCATTTCACTGTACTCCACACCATGAAATGATGCAAAATTGCACTGCTGGAAATTATGGGGTAGTCTATCTGGCCGATGGACAACCATTGGAGATTGTGGGTATAGGAGATGTGCAAATCAAGACAGTGAATGGATCTACATGGAACTTGCAAAATGTAAGGCATGTTCCTGAACTAAAGAAGAAGTTGATCTCGGTCGGACAACTTGATGATAGTGGCCATTCAATCCTTTTCTCTGGAGGAATGTGGAAGGTATCAAAGGGAGCAATGGTTTTGGCTCGTGGAAAGAAAACCGGCACCCTGTATATGACCACAAGATCAGCAGATATAATTGCCTCTACTGAAGCAGAAAATCAGGCACAGCTATGGCATTGCAGACTCGGCCATATGAGTCAAAAGGGGATGAAGATACTTCAGTCAAAGGGAAAGCTGCCAGAATTAAAAAATGTTGATCTAGACATTTGTGAAAGCTGTGTTCTCGGAAAACAGAAGAAGCTCAGTTTCTTAAAGGTTGGCAGGACCTTAAGACCAAGAAAACTAGAACTGGTGCACACAGATTTATGGGGACCAGCTCCAGTAGCATCTCTTGGCGGTTCTCGGTACTATGTCACTTTTATTGATGACTTTAGCAGAAAGGTATGGGTCTACTTTCTGAAAAATAAATCTGATGTGTTTGACACGTTCAAGAAATGGAAGGCTATGGTTGAGACTGAATCAGGTTTGAAGCTGAAATGCTTACGATCTGATAATGGAGGAGAATACATTGATGGAGGTTTCAAGGAGTATTGCGCTGTCAACGGTATCAGAATGGAAAAGACAGTTCCAGGCACACCACAACAGAATGGTATTGCTGAACGGATGAACCGGACCATCAATGAACGAGCTAGAAGCATGAGGTTGCATTCTGGGCTACCTCAAACATTCTGGGCTGATGCAATTCATACTGCAGTTTACTTGATCAACCGTGGACCATCAGTACCTTTGGAGTTCAGACTGCCCGAGGAAGTCTGGAGAGGAAAAGAAGTACAGCTTGCTCACCTAAAAGTCTTTGGGTGTGTTTCCTATGTACATGTAGACTCTGATGCTCGCAACAAGCTGGATGCCAAATCAAAGAAATGTTTCTTTATTGGCTATGGAGATGAAGAATTTGGATTTCAGTTCTGGGATGATCAGAACAGGAAGATTATCAGAAGCAGGAACGTGATCTTCAACGAGAAAGTTTTGTACAAAGACAAATCAAGTACAGAACTAGAGATAACTGATTCAGATACGAGTTCACAGAAATCTGAATTCATACAATTAGAAGGGCTTCCTGATGTTACCACTCAAGAGTCCACACAAGATAGTTCAAGCACTTCAGTACCCACCACTTCTACACAAGATAGTGCAGAGCCAAGTGAATCAGCTGTTCGCAGGTCTTCAAGGACTATAAAGCCTCCACAACGGTTCACACTTCTACTGAATTATATCTTGCTGACCGATGGTGGTGAACCATTAAATTATGAAGAATCCTTACAAGATGGAAACTCGAGCAAGTGGGAGTTAGCCATGAAGGATGAGATGGAGTCATTGCTGAAGAACAAGACTTGGGAGTTAACCAAACTGCCTGAAGGAAAGAAGGCCCTGCAAAACAAGTGGGTTTACAGAGTAAAGACCGAGCATGACGGAAGCAAACGGTTCAAAGCAAGACTTGTTGTAAAAGGGTTTCAGCAAAAGAAGGGGATCGACTATTCTGAGATATTTTCTCCAGTCGTGAAGCTTACAACAATCAGAGTTGTTCTGGGGATAGTAGCTGCAGAAAATTTACATCTTGAACAATTAGATGTAAAAACAGCATTTCTTCATGGAGAATTGGAGGAAGACATTTACATGCAACAACCAGAGGGGTTTGCAATACCAGGAAAGGAGAGTCAAGTTTGCAAACTAAAGAAGAGTCTATATGGTTTGAAGCAAGCTCCAAGACAGTGGTACAAGAAGTTTGATAACTTCATGAGTAGTACGGGATACACAAAATGTCAGGCTGATCATTGTTGCTATGTCAAACATTTTGACAACTCCTATATCATTCTACTGCTATATGTGGATGATATGTTAATTGCAGGTTCCAGCATGGAAGAGATTGACAAGCTAAAGCAACAGTTGTCAAAACAGTTTGAAATGAAGGATCTAGGAGCTGCTAAATAAATACTTGGCATGAGAATCATCAGAGACAAAGACAAAGGCATACTAAAGCTTTCACAGGCAGAGTATGTCAAGAAGGTTCTCAGCAAGTTTAGTATGGATAATGCTAAGCCAGTATGTACACCTCTGGGGAATCATTTCAAGCTCAGTAAAGACCAGTCACCAAAAACTGAGCTAGAACGTGGATACATGGACCAGATCCCATACGCCTCAGCTATCGGCTCCTTGATGTATGCCATGGTCTGTACTAGACCAGATATTGCCCATGCAGTGGGAGTTGTAAGCCGATATATGAGCAATCCTGGAAAGCAGCATTAGGAGGCAGTGAAATGGATCATGAGGTACTTAAAAGGCTCATCGGAGACATGTCTTATTTTCACAGCTGGCGGTTTGAAACTTGAAGGCTTTGTAGATGCTGATCTAGCAGGAGATGTTGATAGCAGAAAGAGTACTACAGGTTATATATACACTCTAGGAGGCACTGCTGTTTCTTGGAGTTCTACCTTGCAAAAGATAGTTGCTCTTTCAACGACAGAAGCTGAATATGTCGCAGTTTCAGAATCCACAAAAGAGATAGTATGGCTACAGAGTTTCCTGCAAGAATTGGGCAAGATGCATGGAAAGGGTACTTTGTATAGTGACAGTCAGAGTGCAATCTTCCTTGCCAAGAATCCAGCATTTCACTCCAGAACAAAGCACATACAGATCAAATATCACTTCATCCGGCAACTGCTCGACGATGAACAACTGTTACTTGAAAAGATCTGTGGAAGCAAGAATCCAGCTGACATGTTAACCAAAGGAGCCACTCTTGATAAACTGAAGCTGTGTAAAGCTTCAGTTGGACTTAAAGATTAAAAAACAGATCTAGCGCCATTTGTGTCCAAGTGGGAGATTGTTGGGTGTGGACACAACATGGTTGGTGGCAGCCATGTTAGACATGGCTAAAGTCAATGGTGGTTGCATGGTGGGTGCCTAACCAAAGAAATTGTTGCCCACCATTGTTGACTAAAGAAGAAACTTGTCTCCCACATCAGCTATAAATAGAGAGTGCCATTGATAGCTGATTAGCACCACGAGATAGAGAGAAACACAGAGAGAGAGCTAAGGGTGAGAGTTGAGTTGAGTTGAGAAGTTTTCTCCTCCTCCTTGTTTTGTTGTTTGTATTGCTTTTGAGCTTGATTAATACAAACCAGTAGCTCCGTGGAGTAGGCAAGTTGCCGAACCACGTAAATTTGTGTGTGTTTGAATGTTTGGATCTCCTAACACAATTAACATGTAACTGTTGATTTCATTGATGACCTTTAATCAATTTTCAATAATCTATGAAAAGTTTTATGAGAGTGAAAAATAATGAAATTTATTATAAGTCAAAACTCTTAAACATCAAGAGCACCATAACTTTGAAAAAACTTTCAAAATATTTAATTTTATGTATTCATATTTCATTTACCAAAAGATTATTACAATCCTTTATATAGAAAAAAATCAAAAAACCCTAATAATATTGAATAGAAAAAATAAACTACAAAAATATAATGATACAAAATAGAAAAGTAAAAATAGAAAAAAGACAAAATTAACTAAGAAAATATCATTTTCCTGAAAAAAAGTTCCTGGATCAATCTTTATATGTTAAAAAAGAAATTTTAATTAGAAACTATTCTTCACCATAAATATTATTTTGTTTGTAGCTCACCCATCATGAATCCTTAATATTTTTGTGCAAGCATCAAGCAATATTAGATTTCTTTCTTAAATGATTTTAATAACATATTTTTATATTGATGTAGTGCATTTAGTAAAATATTTTGTTAAGATTTAAACTTAGAAAATCAATGGAGAAAGCAAACCTGTTTGACCACCACCTATATGCATGCAAGCATCAGTCAAGGAGGCGTAACAAGATGGATTCTTTTGAGAATTAACTCTTACATAAAACATTGAGCAGCGATATACTTAAAAGCAAATTATACAATTTTTTTGTACAAATTAATGTGACAATTACTGTAATTAAGTCCAACCAATCATGTAAAATGTGTGAGATCCTCGACCCATCACCTCCGATCACTTAATTGCTTGTATGCAAACATCTTCCTAAAACATTCATGAAAGAAAATGGCTATGGATGTCACAAGTAACTGGGCATATATAGCACATTGACCCAGTACTTCTGGTTTGTTGCCTTGATTTATACTTTTCGGTTTTCGTCGTGCTCCAATTTGGCCCAACAGGCATCAATATTTTCCTTGACCATTCCCTATGGAGTAATTGTAAACATGCCTTTCTAAGTTATTCCTAGAGCAAAAGGTATTAATGAAGACTCCTTCATGCTATCTTGAATAACTTCGTTTTTTACACAACATTTTTTCCCGTGAAGTGGGATATACGTGGATCGATCATTTTAGACCACAACCATACTGCTTGGAACTAAAAATATTAGGTCACTTTGGTTCTTGAATTGACAGAAGCCACTATATATATTTATGATAACTACAGACGCATCGAATACATTAATCATTCATGGGAGATATAAAGCCTACACACACACACACACCATTGAAGGATTTGTATTTTTTTTAAAAAAAATTCTCATAAGAATTAAGAACTTCAACCCTTATTACACTAAGCATGTTTATATGGACTCAAATTATTTAATTGATTTGTGCAATAGATACTGGTATTATTAATTAATTAATCATTATTGTAACATATTCCTAAATGATTTGATCCACATGTATTCTATAGATGCCTGTAATATCGATTTGTCAAATGGGACTAATCAAGTTATCATGGTGGCACAGAAATTAATGCACATACGCAAGACAGAAACATGGGACTTCCCTTGACTTGTGTTAGAAGGGACTTAATTACCTTCCCTTGCAACCCAGGGAGCAAAACTGAACTTGAACGAACATCAAGCTACCAACATCAGAAATGATATCATATCACTGCTGTTTTTATTTTATTTTAAAAATGTTTTTTTTTACATTAAATTTTATTTTTTTATTTTAAATTAATTTTTTAGTGTTTTCAAATGATTTTAACGTACTAATATTAAAAATAATTTTTTAAAAATAAAAAAAAAATTATTTTAATATATTTTCAAGAAAAAAATATTTAAAAAATAAATAATTTGGATGCTAAAATTTAAATTAATTCCTAAGATAGAGCTGATTTATAATTAATTAATGTATTTGGACGGTCATATTTAAATTAATTTGAACAAATGTATTTGTCCGAAATCAACCATAATAAGCAAGATTGAGAAAATTCAAGTCATTAATTTGCACTCCTAATTTTCATTATGCGATGCGATGCGATGCTCATATATGTTTGCATGTTTTTTCCCCCCAGAGATGCCGTGCGTATGCGAGAGCGGCACCATGTTGAGTATCACGATAAGGAGGAGAGAGCGGGAAGGAGCTGGAGCTGATCGGCATCCCATGATGGGCAATTGGTGGACCCCAAACAACAGCGTACACATCAACATCAATGCATTCACATTCCCATAAATCAAGAGTCATCCTTAAGACACGCCCTGTAGGTCCAACCCGATTTCCCATGTCCCACGCGCCACCATTGACCACCCCTTCGAATCCACCCAATCCCTATCCCTTCACAAAATTACTAGAACTGCCTGTTGAAACTATTAATTGTAACGTTCTCCTGGGAAACCTGATTACACCAGCGTTATGTATTGAGCTCTCATCAGCTTTAGTTTAATTTGTTATGTTGTTTGTCATTTTCTAATCTTAATAACGCTTAACTTTTTTATTCTGGTTAAAAAGCTTTCACCTTTTTGCATTTCCTTGAAAGAAAGTCATGAATTTCTTTTCCATCTCGTGAACAAGCTTCAAGGATTTCAAGGGTATGTTAAGAACAGGCTTGTTGCCAGAAATTGCAACAGAGAAGAGGAGAAAAAATAGTAAAAAGAAGGGCTTCTAGTTCAAGTACAAACTGGAGGGACGACAAAACGATCTTTGGACAGCAGGCTTTCTAAGACATTTTGAGGTGGGGAAAGTAAAAATATGGGGGTGTAATGGGGACCCGATAGTGTGTGAGAGAGACAAAAGAGTGAGGGGGAAGTAGGACCCACACAGCGCCCATGCGCACGCTCTTACCAAAACTAAACCCTGCTATCATGGACCCGATGGGATTAGTCCTTCACCTAACCCTAACCCACAGCACACATTTTCTATCTGTACCCAAAACCCAGAACACAAGAGGAACCACCCCCCCCCCCTCTCTTATCAGCTAGCTTTAGCCTTTTTCTGCTGTTCATTTTCTCCCAAACCTTTAAGTACAGCTCTCTTTATCTTCGTGGGATAGGAGCTAGCTAGACACTTGAGATTATAACCTAAGAGATTAAAACGAAAGAAATCACCTTGTAGAGAGGGAAAGAAAAGGACGGGCTTGATTCAGTTAATTTATTTCTGCTGAAATTTTGTTGGCTGATGCATAAAAGACCATCCTTTTCCATCTTGTGGTGAAGGTTAGTGTTGGATTTGATCCATTTACAGAACATCCAAAGAAAAAGAAGCCAAAGAAGGAAGGAAAGGGGCAAATCAAGAATCACCTAAGAATCTCTCTGCTGCTATCTTTCTATTTTTTTGGGCTAGTTCTTGTATGTTCAGCCAATTTAATTAGGTTGATTTCAAGCTACCAAAAAGAAATGGATCCAGTTGCGGCTCATGGGCGTCCTCTTCCTCCACCTTTCCACACAAGAGATTTTCATCTACATCAATTTCAACACCAGCAACAACAGAATTCTGAAGATGAACAAAGCGGGAGCGGTAACTTAAACCGTGGTCAAAAGCGAGAGCACGCTGAAATCGCCACTAATAACAACAACACAGCTGAAGGCAAAGAATTAGTTCCTTCAAGTGCTGGTGGAGAAGGAGAAATTACAAGAAGACCAAGAGGTAGGCCTGCTGGGTCTAAAAACAAGCCTAAACCACCAATCATAATCACAAGAGATAGCGCAAATGCCCTTCGATCCCATGTCATGGAAATCGCTTCCGGTTGCGATATCATGGAGAGTGTATCAACTTTTGCAGGGAGGAGGCAAAGAGGAGTTTGCATTTTGAGTGGAACCGGAACAGTAACAAATGTAACTCTTAAGCAACCAGCTTCGCCTGGTGCGGTGGTTACTTTACATGGAAGATTCGAGATTTTATCGCTTTCAGGTTCGTTCTTGCCACCTCCAGCTCCACCAGCTGCTTCAGGATTGACGATTTATTTAGCTGGTGGCCAAGGCCAAGTTGTTGGAGGGAGTGTGGTGGGCCCACTTCTAGCATCTGGACCGGTGGTGATCATGGCTGCTTCTTTTGGTAATGCAGCTTATGAGAGGCTGCCTTTGGAAGAGGATGAGTCGCAAACACCGGTGCCTGGAACCGGACCTTTGGGGTCACCAGGAGTTAATAGCATTGGGCAACAGAATCAGCAACAACACCAGCTAATGCAAGATCCAAACACATCTCTCTTTCAAGGATTGCCTCAGAATCTACTAAATTCAGTGCAACTCCCATCTGAGGCCTATTGGGGCACAGGCGGCCGCCCTCCTTATTAGTAATAAAACAAGAAAACTTGTGGTTTTTCTTTTCTTTCTTTTACTCTTTGTTTCTTTAATTAACTTCTTAACCATCCATCTTCATTCTCCTCTTCTTGCTTTAAGAATTAGGTATCTTTCTAAGATGTTGTCCATCAGGGTTTTCAGCTACCTATGATTGAAGAAGGATGTACAAATTTATGGGATTTTTTTTGTGGATTTGGTGTTTATCAGATCAGTAGCTCCTTTGATTTAGCTTGACGATGAAGCAGCATCGTCAAGTTATGGCATTGCAATTATCTCTATTTCTTTCCTTTTTCTTCAGCTGCAGTTCTGATAACTTGCCTGATAATTAATCTTTCAAATATTCTTTGCTGAAGAAGGAAACAGAAAAAACAAACATTGTCCAATTCTTTATTTCCTTTTCTTTTGTTTATGTATGTGTGCTCACTATGAATTTGAGAGGTTCTATGTTACATGATCCGAACACACTCATCTATTAATTTTCTTAGAAAATATAATTACAGTGGAGTTCTGGATCTCCTTAGACTACGGTGATTTAATTTTATATTTTTTGTATCTGATTTTTTTTTTTTCAGATACAAAAAATATAAAATTAAATCACCGTAGTCTAAGGAGAGTTAATTTGTATACGCACATAAAACTAAATACAACAACATAGACTTTTTAAGTTTTATATCTTATTTTTAAGTTTTTTTGTTCTTACTTTTTACATCTGATTTTTTTTCTTTTGTTTTTGTATTCGTTTGTTTTTTGCTTTTTTATTTCTGACTGGTTAGGGTTTTTACTGAACATTATGGAAGCGCTGGCAGAGAGATGAACATTGGGTACTGGGTTGCACGTGCATTTCTCTGTAAAAGCTCCTTTTCGAGGCAACATTGATGCGCATAAAACTTCCATGTAAAGGCAGGAAAAACAGACCTCCATCAAGCGTTAAAACTCTCTTCACCTCTCTCTCTCTCTCTCTCTCTCTCTCTAAAGCTGTCACTGCAGGGTAGGGACGAGTCGATAGGCAAGGTAAGCATTATGAAGACATGTATAAAAAAATAGATAAATAAAATTCTGAATTCTTGAGTGAATGTACCCGTTCAAACCCTATATATATATAGTGGTAAATTGAAACCCTAATTTTGCTCATAAATTCTTTGCACTGAAAAAACCAACATTGAATTTCTCCTTTTATTCAGTTCTTTTATATATATATTGGAGCCTGTTGAGAATTTGATTTTATTTACCTTATTAGTTATCCTTTTTTTATATAAACAATATTACTAATTCTCAGTTATTTACTAACGCACGTACACTGAGATATACACATATATATTGATTATTTTTAAGTGCGAAGAATGTTTTTCATTAATTTTGAAGAGTTTCATCCGCTTTATATTATAGACAGACATGTTTTTTTTCCTTCTTCTTGAACTTCATAGTTTATATTTTAAGACATGTTTTTTTTCCTTCTTCTTGAACTTCATAGTTTATATTTTAAAAGAAATATTGATAATTAAAAATTGATTAATTGATATACCACTATGTATATATCTATACCTTTATCTATATCCATATCCATATATTCTTGTCTTGCTATGCTATTTTATTTCCTACTTGAATTGGCTAGTGTTTTAATTATGTGTTTGGACTTAGGAGCATTAATTTCCTCAATCTTCTTGTCACTAAATATATTTAATTACATAGTTTTTTACAAGGTTTAAACTGAGAAAATATATAATATGGCACCTAGATTTTGTACCGCTTGGAGGAGATTATTGTTGTTCTTGTTATTATTATTATTTTATTTTATTTTTTAGCTAAGGGGACCGTGTTTGTTGTACTTTGCCCCAAATGCCATTATGGTTCTTCATGATTAACACATATTGATTCTTTGACCTACACTTCAATGATTAAACCTCTCTGTATGTATAAAAATATTGGGAATCCACTCTTATTATGTTTGCCTTTTGCTTTCTTTTCCGGTACCTAACTCCTGAAAGAACTTCAAATTTGATGACTGAATTTATACCATCAACACACACCCGGCCCCCGTCCCAGTTGTGCTTGCATTACACACCAACTTTTGAACTTAAACCTGGTTTTCCTTCATTTCTTTCGTATATATATGGACCCTTTCTGATCAGATATGCTTTTATGCAGTTTTTCCCTCCTTAGAATATGATTGTAGTCGAGCACTGCTCGGGTACTTGCCCCCTGTTGTCTAGATACTCTTGCTCGTTTACTAGGTCTTGCAATATATGGACCCTTTCCGAGTTAGGCTTTTAGAAGTATAAATGTCACGCTGTGCATATTGCTCCGCTTCTGTTTATCAACATCATTCATTTTGTTCTTTTGCTTTTTCATTCCTCCGATTTCAGATTCCTTACAGAAATAAAGACCCTTTTACCTATCTCAGGCTCCTATTTTGTGTTTCTGTAATTCCACCCATTTCTGAGTTGTTCAATAGCTAGTCATTAATATTTAATGTGAGTAACAAGCTTGCGAGAGTGATAGTACTTGAGTAACTAATTTGTAATTCTATAATTCCACCCTTTCTGTAGATTATGGAGCAACTTTTGCAGTAATAAACCATGCATGAAACTATTTAGTAGAACTAGTTACGTTTCAGTTACATCTCAAAAACCCACCTCGATGATCAATAAAGTTATAAAGATACAAAGACACGCTGTATTAGTTAACCAAACAACTTTAATCCATATAAATCTGATCCGCGTTATAATTTTCGGATCAGTGCTAGTTGGCTGCTCATACATAGCTCGTCAAAGGAATATGAGTTTTAAGAAAGCAAGTGCGAAAGTGCTTTTCTTTTGATAGATGCCAAGTTTTAAGGATACTTTCAATAAGTTTCGCAATTAAAAGCTGTAGATATATGTCAATGAAGAAGCGAAGTTGATGCGTCTTTCATTAATCTCACAGCCTGTGGCAATAAATTAATAGCACAGGAGTTGATATATGTCAATGGAAGAATAATAGCCATGTCCAATCACCTTAAAAGGAAGTGTAATTATATAAATATCCCGTGAGCAAAGGAGTGTACTCATGTCTTGTGAAGATCAGGAATACTTTCTTTTAGCTTCATTACAGTATGTTCTTTTGATTTGCATTAACCTAAATTCCTTTGTCTTACGAGTGCAAAAAGCTCATAGAGTGAGTTCTTCAGCGGATAAGTAAATATAATAATAATTTGTTGAAGTCTTCGTTGGAAAATTTGGTCAAGAATATGGTTAACAGGATACAATTAAAAGTGAGTTCCCCTCACTTTAAACTTAATCTCCAACATAAAATTTTTAATATATAATATTAATATGTTTTAAATAAATTATAGATGAATGAAAAATTAATCTTAAATTTTTTTTAATTGATATATTTTGCTGAAACTCAAAACCCTTAAAAGAATTATTTTTCAAGTAGAAAAGAAACAAAACTTTCTTGATATTTATAAAATAAAAAGTTAAAATTAAACTGAAAAAGCACTTAAATTTTTAGAGAAAAAGTATCCTAAGCAAAATAAGCTTTGGACTTAAACCCTCTCGCTCACAAGCTCGAGCTTGGGCTCTGAATTGATCTTAAATTTAGATTTAGTTTGTTATAAAAATAATATTTTGGACTATAAAAATTTATTTTTTGTAAATTAAAATTTAAACTTAGACTGGATTCATTAAGAATTATTTCTTTCAATTTTTTCATTATATGAAAAGAAAGATTTAATTAGTTTTTTCAAAAATCTTTCAACAATACCCAAATAGTTTCTCCAAGTAAGAATTTACTTGATTTAAATCCAAAAAAAATTACTTTTGATTCTAATTTATTATGAGTGTCAAAGTTGTTAGTACAAGAAGTCCATCAACTTTTGAAGCTTAAAATTCTCTATAAAAATGGGTTGAAAAGGATTGTTTGGGTTCGTAAATTCTACATTGTTTTGATAGAATTTGACAATACTCTTCCTCCTCTAATTTCTCAACATTCCTCTTCTGACTTTAAAGTTTTGTTTTCTCTCAAAATCCCTCTTAATCTAGAGTTTAAACTTAGTCATTATAGATGGATAATTGAGTACTATTTTCTTTTCTTGGCCTGAAAGATTTTATTTAAAAATACACCTAAATAAGATGGTAGTGTTGGAATTCTGAAATACTTGTATTGTTTCAAGTGATGAGCAATAAAACATTAAGAATAAATAATTGATTTCTGACAACAATTAAACCTGATTAGTTTTATAAAGTGTTTTAACAAGTAAATAATATTTTGATTTTGTTTGATTTTATACATTAGTGCTAATGCATGCTAAGATTGTGATTCTATTATTTATGCAATAATATATATATATTTATTTACTAAATATTTTAGTCTTTGTGTTATTGTAAGTAACCATATACTTATTACATTGCATACTTACAAACTAAATATATTTTCATACTTGTCTAATTTTAATTGTGAATTTTTAAACTAAATATCTCTATCTGCTTCTTCTTTTTTCCTTTTACCTTGAAAGATGTCTTTACAAGTATGTGAGATAAGTATTTAATTTCGACATTTTTGCTTTTCTAGTTTTAACTATAAGGGTATTCCTTGCCTTTTTGTGCATTGAGATTTTTTTTTTATCTCGATCTTAAAATAAGCCATTCACGTTTAATAAGATAATTTTTTTCCACGGCTCCTCTGAGGTGTCAAATCCTAGGCGGTGATTTGGGAATTAACCCACTTATTATACTATTCAATTAATTAAGCCTTTCTAGAGGATTAATTATCCTATAATAATACGGAAGAGATAGACCTGTTTTTTTTTTTTTTTTGCGTTTTTGTGAAGTAAATGAGACCTTATAAAGAACATACACAGAAAGAATGTTGCCAGCAATAGCATTTCAGGGAATCATGACACACACACACACACACATATATATGCCATGAAAGCCTAATCACAATGAAGCATTTGATAGAACCAGATTATCGATTTGGGTTAAGAGGGAACCGCCCTTTTGAAGGTTTGGGAATTGAGATTGGCGATCGTTAGTGTTGGGAGTTTGCTTCAAGGTTGTGCCTGGTGGGCTGGTGGCTCTTAGCACGGACTACTGACCCAGGCAAGAGTGGGTCAGAGTGACCATCAGCCTGGATCCGGTAAATTCTGTGATTTAGGCTCTCGGTCAGCCGTATGAGAAAAGGAGATGCTTTTTTACTGGTCAGGGGGAAGGAAAGTGAAACATTGGCTTACGCGGCTTTAATTTGACCAAGTATGGTTACCCGGTAAATTCTGTGATTTAGGCTCTCGGTCAGCCGTATGAGAAAAGGAGATGCTTTTTTACTGGTCAGGGGGAAGGAAAGTGAAACATTGGCTTACGCGGCTTTAATTTGACCAAGTAGGGTTACCCGGCAAATTCTGTGATTTAGGCTCTCGGTCAGCCGTATGAGAAAAGGAGATGCTTTTTTACTGGTCAGGGGGAAGGAAAGTGAAACATTGGCTTACGCGGCTTTAATTTGACCAAGTAGGGTTACCCAGCAAATTCGTACTCGAGACTCGTAGGATTTCCATTTTTCAAAATTATATGGAGAACTTTTCATTGTGAAAAACTTAGAAAAGGGTTGTTTTGTATTTATTTCATTGGAAAAATTCGTTAACCTTGACCTCACGTAAGGTCCTCCTAGATTGATTCCCACTTCCCTCTCCTGTAGACTCTAACAAGACTACAAAGCAGTGTCTAGAGACAAGGATCTGTAGTCTTCCCCATAACAAAGCTGACCAACGAATATTTTCATTGCTGGTAAATAGAGTGAATTTACACGGAGTGAAATTACACACGGTGAAGTGCGGCAGGCGTCCCTTGTCCTGCGGGACTACAACTCCAGTTACAAAACTTTTTTTTTTTTTCTTTTCATGATGGCTACGAGTCTATTCACTTGTCAGAACTACCATTTCCCGTCTTTTCCCTCAATCTAGCTACAAATATTAATACACTAGCACAAGATCAATTGTAAACAATCCCCCCGTCTCGCCTCTTTACACAAAAATTGCGAGAGTATTCCAATTGACCAAGTAATTATTCAGTGCAAAGAATGATGCGTGATTCTTGACCAATCTATACAGCAACCAGAGAACTAGCTTGGCCCACAGATAAGGATAACAAAAAATTAACATGTGGTCAACACTCTATCCGTAACCGCCGCATTTCAGACCTGAAGGTGGAACTTGAATTCAAAGTCCGACAAGCAAGAGCTCTTATGTCCTCTCGAGAACAATAACGTGAGATACGAACTAGCTCCCAAAGCGCACCTCCACTGATCATTTCTTTTGCATTTACTTCTGAAAAATAAATTTGACCTTTCAAGGAACATGTCAAAGGGAATTTTCTCGATCAAAATGAGGAAGTGGCACTTACCTTGCTGAGCCAAGTGACATAGAGCAAGCTCAATGTGGCGTCTGATTGGTGCAGCTTCATTATTAGCATTTTGTACAATCCATGGAAGTGCGCCGTCTTCTATAAGAAGAGATCTGCCACTTTTTAATCCTGTGGTAGGCCAACATAATGCTAACATTAAGAATATAGATTCATTCACATCTTCCCATACAAATATGTTCATAACACAGTCTATGAACTATTAGATATATTCTTATCCAGTGTGCTATTGGACATACGACACATTATCAGACAAACATGATCGAGGAATCTGGCCAGACTGTGAGAGCTGAGAACATTTAATAGAATTGCTTAACAAATTTGAAGGTACAATAATTATCTCCTCAACCTTAACACTTGCCCAAGTGTCCCCACAACAAAAGAAATGAACCCACATGAACAAAACCCAAGAATAGCAGTAAGCAGATACTTCAACCTAAAATCAAACATATATTTTCCGAAGCAACAAATGAAAATAAAAACTTTCCCTAAACACACATGATAAGTTTCCATTTTCTGATTTGACAAACCACCACAGATTGAATGTAATATCAATTGCCATTAAGGTCCAGATATAGCCTGTTTGCAGGCCTTAATACAGATGTTCATGGTCAAGATCATATGAGACTGAAAACTAACCTTGAGTAGATGCTCGGGACTCGCATTTTGCAAAGTTTGCAATCCCACGAGCAACTTGGGAAAGAACATCAGGATGTCCACACCTCACCATTCCTAGCAGAGCTCTTATCCCACCTTCAGACCTCAGCTTCATTTGTAGCTTATCTGTGAGACAAAAAGAATGTAGTATATCAATACCGCACAATAATTTGATATGACATCCAGTTTAAAACATTGAAAGCATACAATTTTCATTTGAGCATTAAATCCATAGCGGAGGCAAATTAACAGCTGCAGCAAATGCATTTCTCTCAAGGGCATCTCTTTAATACAGCATATTCACTGAAGCAAAGCTAAAGAATATGTATATGGCCTTCGGAAATTATTAAATTGACATTTCTTTGATGAATGTGCTCCAATTTTTATTAAGTTGCATTGACAAAGGCGAGACTCGAACCTGAGACCTCACCCCTTTTGCTTGTGCAAGAGTACCACTAAGCTACATGCTCATTGGCATGTTATTAAATTAACTATTCATCAAGAATCAATAATGACATGCTTTTAGAAATACTCCTTAACTGAAATGTGTTCTAGATTTTCATTCTAGCAAGATTCTTGATAACATGCTGTTAGAAATACTCCTTTACTTCTAGATTTTCATTCTTGCACTCCTGTCTTGATGAAGGTCTAGCAGCCTTTCCATGGCTTCTATTTTACAGCAAACTGAACTTCTTATAATGTTAATAATGGCCAAAAATATATGAAGAGGAAAGAAACACTAGCGTGATGCAGCAGAACAAGCAGCATACCATTTCCACATAGATTTGCAATAGCTCCAGAAACCATGCGTAGAGTTTGAGGATCCTCAGCATCAGCTGCTGTCATAGATAACAAACTAATTCCCCCTTGAGCCATGATTAGTTCTTGATTGGCTTCTGGAAGAAAGGCAACAATACACAGAACCTATATATTTAGGAGCTGATTGGTGTTGGAACCAAAAAAGCAATAATTGTGAAGATGACAAGAGAGAAGTATGGGTGACAATTACCATTCATTGCAAGATTGGCAATTGCACCTGCTGCTACTCTGCGAATAGTTTCATCCTCAAAGCTTCTAAGGACCATCAGCAAAGAAGTAAGACCACCAGATTCAACAATCCTTTCTTGATTTGCTTCTGCATGATATACAAGGTGAAACACAAATCAGTCGCATGAGATAAAAAGAAGAATAACAAGTACAATAGTTTGAACCTAGGATCTACCACAACCCAGCTCATCCATTCCAGCTATAAATGAGTACTGACCTTCAGCTGCTAGATTAGCCACTACTTTTACAGCATGTATTCGTACATTTGCATCTTCTGACTCAAGCAGTGACAAAATCTTTTGCAATCCAACTGTCAAACCCATTGATCATTAAACTAAAAGAAACGCATGGACCAAACATCGTTCATGATTTTGTGCAAGAATTTTATTACCGTGTTCAAAAAGTGAGGCAGTTGGAGCCTTCTGTCCATTCATAGTCTCTTTAAATTGTGAATGCCTAGCTTGCGACATGAGGGAATCCACAGCACTGAAACCATTTGCGGATCCACTTCTTTCAAGATACCTTTTTGCCTACAAACATCAATGGTGTAACCAGGTTAAAGTTATAGATAATATATGATTATGTCAGTGATTAAGGCTGGGGATGGGCAACTGGACAAGGACGTTGCATCTTGTAACAATTAAAGTTAACTTAACCCGTGAATTAAAAGCATAGTTAAAAATTAAAAATTTTCCTATAAATTAAGAATATGTTTGGTAAGATGGTAAAAAGGTTGAAAATTTACGTTCATAATTTTGCACCCCTTTACTCGTGTTTGGTATATTTTTTAGAGGAAAAGATTTAGAGGTTGACGTTCAACCCTCAAAAGAGGGTCATATGTAAACCTTGGAGAGGTGGGAATAAAAGAATTTTTCAGGGGGGGGCTTTCAATTTTGTGTTTTTCCCTCTCTTTTTTTAATTTTCACCATTTTTTTCCCTCATTTTGATCCCATCTCAAATTTTGGACAACAAATATTTATTATTTTAATATTTCTCATGATAATATTGAATTTAACATTTGGTTTAATTCAAGCAGGACCCACTATCACACATAATTTTTCATCTTTTACCAAACACCCTTGACGTTTCACCTTTTAACATTTTTTTACACCCTTAACAACCATTAATCTTACTTCTTAACATTTTCCCTCCAAATTTTAACCTAATACCAAACACAACCTAAGAGCAAATGATCATGGTTTGAGTGATTATACGCACAAAAAGAAAACTGCCCAATATTTCTAAATTGAATACCTGATCAGCTTCAAAAGTCAACTGCAACAACTGACTTTGTAGGATCACAACTTCTTCTTCCAGTTTCCTTTTCTTATATGCCTCATCCTCCAATATCTTGTGAAGCCTTATAATCTCTGTATCTCCACCAGCCTAGTGCATGAATAATCCACAATTTATTCTTTTTTTTTTTTTTTGGTTGGATGTGGATTGATGATGGAGTGTTTGGGAAAAGTGCAGAGAAGAAAGGCAATACAAAGCTTAATCCTTACCCCTGGCTGCATAAATTGCTCAAATTGTCCCTTAAGTTTGTTGGTCTCATCTTCAGCCGCCTTTCTTAACTGAATTTCATTTTGAAGCAACTTTCTGAGATCAGAAACTTCCTCAGAAACAGGGCCCAGCTCCTGAGAAATAGGATGGAAATGGGAGAAAAGGCAGGGTTCATATTGAAAAAATTTGGAAAATCAATTTTTAGAGAAAAGACAAAATGCACTGACAAGGGTCAAGATATAACAGCAAAACATTCATTGTAACCCAGTGCCATGAGTAACTACATCGCAGCGCCAAGAGATTCTGTACTGAACTATAAGTGCATCATCATAATTAGCAGGGATATGCCTGTCCTATAATCAATATTATTTTTATCAAAGGCAAAATTTATACAGCAGCTGGATAATATAAAGTTTGAGAGAGGATTGAATCCTAACTGGAATTCATAGATTTCAATCCGACAACAGTCATAAGACAACATTCTCAACAGCAACAAGTGCCACATAAAGATTACCTCTCCATTGCAATTATCATTGATGAAGTCATCACAGTCATGGCTTTGCTGATTTGCTAACAATTTTTCCTCTAGCTCCTTGACAGATTCCATGTATTCCATCTGACACTTTAGCCTCTCCTTCTACAAAAAGCAACGGGAAACTTAAAGGTGTTGAAAAAAAATATTATAGTAATTGAAACAATAAGACTCCAATTTCATGTTAAAGGGTAGCAAGGAATGAAAGGAGTAAACTGCCACGAGTATATTCCTTCCTAAGGCATTTTTAGTCCCTCAACTTTCATTTCTCTTGTTCTTTCCAGGATCTAAACAAAAACTAAACCCTGAATGAGAGTATAAGATAAACTGCATTGACAAAAAAATGAGTGCCATCCTTGACCATTACAGCCTCGGCTCTTTCCATGTTTAGTACAAAAAGAACAGAGAAGTAAATGAAAACAGTGCTATTGATTGCAAGTAACATGCAAGGTTCTTCTTTACAGGAAATAATCAATAGCTGAACTGACCTCTAAGGCTTCTGCAAAGTTCCTTTCCACCTCAGCAATACGATTTTGTGCTTCTTGATTTATTCTTTCAACTTCATTGTCAAAGGCTTTCTGTTGCCTTTCATTTTCTGCAATGAGCTTGTCTACTTGTATTTCAAGCTTTCTAGATAAACTTTTGTAATCGAACTCTTCCTTTATTTTCAACATGTTCTCCACCTTCATCGCCTAAAGACAGATGAAGTATGTACAATCAGTTGATTATTTATGCTACATCAATATGTAAAATATACTTTAATGGTGCCATCATAAATACACTATGAATATTAATAAAACTCTCATTAAGTAACAGGGATGCCAAATAAAAGCGGTATGAAGTCATGATGTAAAAAGGTTGAAATACAAATTTCACAATAGCATTTGTAATTTGTACATTATAACAGAGGAGAGAAAAAACTGTTTATGGCATGTACTGCAAAGATCAAAGGCATGACACATGAATCAACAGTGCTCACCCTTTGTCCAAACAATATAGTGCTCGAAGTCTCGCCCCTGTGGCGTGGTGATGGGCCAATGGTCACAATTAAAGAAGTTCTTGCAGTTCCTGCAGTGAGATGACATGTGACCAAAATATGAACTGGCGTTTTTTTGCAGAGAAATCTTGAATAAGAAGCCAGTTCATTTATGAAAATAAACCTTCATTGAATGGTAAATTAGTAAATGAATTATTCCTCTCAAGAAACAACAAGGGTAAGGTAATGGTTCAAATAATCACTAATTTGGATCTCACCAATAACATCTAATTAACTGATCCAGTCAGATCATATCAAAACCTGAGAAAAAATTAACTTACATGAATAAGAATGGCAACTCACCTCCAAATGAATCTTTAAGCAACCTTGTAAGTTTTGAATCGCGAATTGGAACATGAGAACTATTCTCAGCCAGTGCATTTATGCACTTCCCTAGTGCACTCAGTGAGAGATTAATAGACTTAGCTTCCTCTAGCATATGTCCCTCGCTTCCTATCAAATGAGGAAAGAGCGTATGTTAAGAACCTACTAACTCATAAAAACATGAGAAAGAGGTTTAAGAAAGCCATGATTGTCAGAAACCACACTCCACCTCATATATATCCACACTTATAGTCCAATGGAAATAAAGAAAAAGTAACATCTTCTGATACGCACCTGACTTGTGAACACGTTCTGAACCAGCCAGATCTACCAAAACCAGCTTGCTTTTACGAACAATAGGTTTTGAAGGTTTGACCAGATGAGATGAATTATCAATTTCACTTGAAAGAGCATCTTCTCCTCCTGTGAATGACCTCTTAACCTGAACCTGCACTTAAATATGCAACTATTAATCAAACAGAAAACTGAATCAAGAGCATCAAAAGTAAAGAAGAATTATTCACCATTAGAATAGCATGACTACGAGAAGATTCAGTATTCAACTTCGTATTCGCAGCAATTCTATGAGCTTCCCCTAATCTTAGCAGTTCCACAATACTCTGCTGGTCCCTGATTTCTGCAACAGTTGCCCCAGGTACTGAAACATCACCAGTTTTTGGATCTTCCACAATAGAAATATTATTGTTTGCCGGAACAAGAAGGTCCTGGACAGCCTCCATATAAAGCTATACGTGTTTGTAAAGAACAAGAATGTTAGGTAAGTTGTGAAGGCACAAACTGTAACAGAACAAGATCAAAGTGAACATGGTGAAGTAGAAGTTCAGAAGTAATTTCATTCAATTTGTCACTTAATAAATGTAAGAAAAACAAATAAAAAGAGATAATGCAATGGTACAACCATCTTTCACCTAACTTGAGCCCAACCTGCAAATATGATACTGAGACAGAATCAGTCTCTAGAGAGATTTCTGTTAAAATATCCTCCATTGCACGAACCATGATCCCACGAGAAGAAGTATCATCCTCTCCCAGGTGTCCAAGAGTAAAAGTTTTCCCAGTACCGGTCTGACCATAAGCCATCACTGTCCCATTGTAACCATCTAAAACACTCTAAAAAATGAAAACTCACATCAGTAAAAATTTTAAATAAGACCCTACAGATAACATATGAACACCCAGCGTGGCATTATAACCCATACAAACAAAACGGAAGCTGACAGCAACGTTCAAGGATTTTAGGATACGTCACGCCCAAAACATAATGTTTAGTGACATTAAGGCGCCAGCATCGTTGCTCAATTCAGCAATGTAAATAAATAAACCAAAAGTAACCAACCTCAACAACAGGCTTAGCAACAGCTTCGTAAACACGCTTCTGAGACGCGAATTCAGTAAGCACGTCATCGAACTCATATGTATCCGCATCCCAATTGTTTTTTCGAAGCTTCAACCTCTTAAGCTGAGATTGAACAAAAAAAAAAAGGTCCCAGAATCATTAATAACACCACAACCAAGCTCAAAAACAATACTCTAATAATGGCACATTCAGACCACCTCAGGCTGCAATTCAACATAATCGGCAAAATCCGCATCTGCTGCCAACTCCTCTGCATTTCGCGGCCGCAATCTCACCGCCACTCTAACTCTTCCCAGCACTGTCAAAACCATTAAAACATTTTGAAATCCACAGCACAGACTGATACTCCTTCACCACTCAAACAAAGATCCAAAGTCGGAAACCTAAAACCACTATAAATGCTTTCTACTAGTGATCAACATAGTTCGAGATGAGCCAAAATGTAATAAGAGAAAAGGAAGGAACTCACCTCCGTCGTCGGAGGCGGACAAAGTGGAAGGGTAGCTGCGGCGGAAAGATGAGAGAGGAGCGTGAGAGGGGTGGACTCTGGATTTGAAAGAGGAAGATTTGAGATTAGAAGCAGTGAGGGGTTTAAGTGGCCTTTGAGCGCTGCTGCTGCCATTTCGAAAAGCACTGTTACTTGACGATGATGATGATGCCATGTGATAATTACTTATCCTTTTCAGATTCTCCGGTTACTTTTCCGTTGAATGGTTGCTGTTGTTGTTGGCGAAGCGGAGTTGAGTGAAAGAGAAAAGGGCCAGAGAGGGCAGGATTGATGTCCGGTTGTGGAGGTGGAATTTGCGGGGTTTGAGTCGATTCCAAGTAGATGGAGAATGGGGGTCCCTTTTATCATGGGTCCCACATCCCGGTCCGTTCCTTCAATTTTTACGATTCAAAAGTATTTGACATTTACATTTTCCTTTTCTTTTTTAAGCAACTTTAATTTGAAGTTCAAATTTTGCTTTCAGAGGGTGGTGGAGACATCATTTTCCATTTATAAGGTTTATTTGTTTTAGTGTTTTAAAAGTATTTTCAGTGCTGTATTTTAAAACTCAGTTTTTATTATAATTTTAAATAGTTTTTTTTTGTTTAAAAAACCAGGTTAAGAGTCTTTTAGAAATAAAAAAATGAAAATAAACTTGTACTTTACTATAAGATATTGAATTTATAAAATTAAATTTTTATTATTAGGCTCATATTTTATTTTTTTATTCAAAATACAAATTTTAAAAATATAAATTTCAAAAGTACATGGAGACATGGTTTCGTGATCATAAAAGAAACTTGTTTTTTTATATATTTATGTTTGATTATTTATATGTATGTTTATTATTTTTGTGATGTTTTACTTATTTATTAGACTTTGTAGAATATTTATTAGATTAAAAAATTAGTTATGATGTTAATAAGTTGGCCGAACATCCTGAGATTAAAAAAAAAAGCATTCAAGATATAAAATTCTTAAGAAACCAAATCGGTGTGCCGTCACCGTCTAATTGCAAAAAATGCCTGATTTTCAAGAGCAGAACGTCGAGAGCCCATGGGTAATTTATACACATCTTGTGTGGAAACACAAGAAAACAAAAAACATGGCTACAAAACAATGTTAATCCAAGTAATATTATGTAAATAATGAAAATCACAGAATGCCTACAAGCAGGTATGTGGATCCTGCACTCAGCCCCATCGAATATTTTTACGATTTTGTGTGAGAAAACTTTACTTTTTTTAATTTTACTTTAATTTGATGTTTTCCCTTCTAGGGAGAGGGGAAATCTATGTGTTGAACGGAAGAAATCTATAACTATAAGCATGGATGGTTAATTAATTCTCAAATATATCCGGAATTTACCATAAATTCAATAGTTTTTATATGAAAACAATTTGCTTTTGACACTTAAAGGATAAATGTTGTCTTGATAGGATGTACGGTGTTTCAAAAGTAATCTGAATATAAAATTATAACTTTTGAATTATAATATGGTTCACTGCGCTTGACAAGGATATATTCAAATACAAAATCCTCGTAAACAAATCTTGGTGTCTGATTTAACACTTAATTATAAATACACATTCTATGAAAATATAAAATGTTAAGGTTTTTTTTTTTTCTTTTGTATAACTATCCACCGCTTCACTATGAAATAAGAATTATAAAAAGTTTAAATTTGGCTCATTCTTGTTAGAACAACGAAATTCAAAAATGACCACAAATAGCTAATAAAAATGAGAAAAATTCAAAAATAATCATAGATAGCTAATAAAAATAAGATGAAATGAGAAATTAAACATTTAAGAATTTACATAATTCGGACTATATTCATTGATAAGTATAAAAAAATTTCATTGAGAATTATAAGATCACTATAAAAAATAAAAATTTAGCAATCTCTTTACTTGCACACAAGTAAACACCTATTACATTATTCTTATGGATACCTTATAAAATGTATCACTTACTTTTTTATGAGATTTCTCTCTTCTTAACCTTAATGATGCATCTAAGGTCTTATGATGCATCTTATTTATAGGATAAGTATAACAATCTTTGCATTAATTTGGCACCGAATTGGTGCCTACCGTTTTTAATTTAGGCACCAATTCGATGCTTGCACATTCTTTTGTCAGGAGAAGAATGGGTTTCCATTTATTGGAAACCAAAAAGTTAGTAGCTTCAAGTACGAAAACTTTAATAGTTTAATTATTTATTTATATTTAATTATTTGTGATTTTTATATTTTTTATGCACTTATTATCTTCATGTTACTTACATTTTTATTTGTTAATATACATTATATTTACTTATCAGTATTGATTAATTTGATCAGGATATCTGTTAGATTTTTTTAATGTGGTTTTTTTTTAATTCATATTTTTATCTTTCATTATTTCCTAAACAAAACGATATTAAACATTTATGTATAGTATTCTTAAATATTCTTAAATGAAATATTATATTCTTTGCATCTATGTATAGTATTCTTAAATGAAATATTGTATTCTTTGCAATGCACGATCAATTTAAACCACTGCTAGTAATAATTGTGATTATTCAATACACATATGATAATGTAAACAGTAATTATGTTATCACAACATAATTTTAGCCCAAACTCGATTCTGTATTTTACATAAAACAAAGTCCAAATCACCACAATTGAAACCAAACAAAATCATAAATTATCAAACTGTGAACCTTAATAGTAGTATTTTAATATTATTTTTATTTGTTAATTATAATCTCGAATTAACATACGTTAGTTTTAATGTTTTTTATATTAATTATAATGATAATTAATAATAACAACAATAAAACATAACAATGTGTGTTTTTAAACCTGTGAAAAAATTATTTGAAAATTTAAACAACTTGTTGACGATATTCACATGTTAATCTAAAATAAATATAAAAACATACTACATGTAAAATAACATTAAAATTAACATGATAATTAGCTGTTATATCATATTTTGAATAAAGATTTCACATAACTTAGTAGAACATCAATAATATAATTATTTTTTATCATTTACTACTATCAACTTATATAATTATTTTTTATTGTTTACCAATAACATACAATACCTACTTCTTAGGGTTTTTTCCTTTGCAGGTTTGGCCACCATGAAGAAGAGAATTATTTGTGATTTTTATATTTTTTATGTGCTTATTATCTTCGTGTTACTTGCATTTTTATTTGTTAATGTACATTATATTTACTTATTAGTATTGATTAATTTGATCAGAATATCTGTTAGATTTTTTTAATGTGATTTTTTTTAATTCATACTTTTATTTTTTATTATTTTCTAAACAGAATGATATTAAACATCTATGTACAGTATTCTTAAATGAAATATTGTATTCTTTGCAATGCACGACCACTGCTAGTAATAATTGTGATTATTCAATACACATATGATAATGTAAACAGTAATTATGTTATCACAACATAATTTTAGCCCAAACTCGATTCTGTATTTTACATAAAACAAAGTCCAAATCACCACAATTGAAACCAAACAAAATCATAAATTACCAAACTGGAAACCTATAATTAAGAGTGTAGTATTTTAATATTATTTTTATTTGTTAATTATAATCTTGAATTAAAATATGTTATTTTTAAAGTTTTTATATTAATTATAATGATAATTAATAATAACAACAATAAAACATAACAATGTGTGTTTTTAAACCTGTGAAAAAATTATTTGAAAATTTAAACAACTTGTTAATGATATTCACATGTTAATCTAAAATAAACATGAAAACGTACAACATGCAAGACAACATTAAAATCAATTAGCTGTTATATCATATTCTGAATAAAAATTTCACATAACTTAGTAGAACATCAGTAATACAATTATTTTTTATCATTTACTACCATCAACTTATATAATTATTTTTTATTATTTACCAACAACATAAAATACCTACTTCTTAGGGTTTTTTCTTTTGCAGGTGTGGCCACCATGAAGAAGAGAGGGGGGATTATAGATCTATTTTATCCATGATTTTGAGTTGTAGTTATATTATGCAATTACTATTTAAAACGATGATTCTTATTAAAAATTTAATTCTGAATCGTGGGTTATACTAAAAAAATGATTTAAAATAGTGGTTTTCTTTAAAATATATTATTTTTCATTTTTTTTTTCAAATTATGTAATTCCTCTAAAATTTTATTGTAGCTGTGCCATTTTTCAAAAAAAATCCTAAATTTCTTGGCAAAATCATTTGATGTTGGAAGTGGAGAATTTTGAATTGGTGAAGAAATAAGACGAACATGTTTTTTTTTTTAAAAAAAGTAATTAGTTGAGTAGACTTGACTGGATTTGCAATTTGCATTGACTGACTTCTCCGAGTATTACAGTAGATCCTGTTCTCATAACAAGAAAATAATAGAGAATTACTGAATTGTTAACTTTTAGAAAATGGGACAGCCGCACTGTGCAGTTAGGATAACAGCAAATGCTATATATACTATATTAAAAAATAATAAAAATTTTATTTACAAGTTTAGATTTTTAAGAAAGATAGTTATTTAATATAATATTAGAATTTGATGATTAAATAGTTTTAAGTTTGAATTTCATCATTTTGATTTATTTAATAAAAATTAAATAAAAGTTAATATAAGTTTATATAAGTTTTAAGTCCAGAAAAAATAGATATTAAAAAATAATAAAACTTACATTATGAAATCTTAACTGTGAGATAATTTTTTTACGGACTCCACAATTAGAATGTAAGATTTGCAATACTTATTTTGATTAGAAAAAAAAAAGATTTGCAATGCTTTTCCATTGGAATGGGACCGCATAGTTACAAAAACAATTGCATTCAATTACAAGTAGAATAAGTAAAGTGTAAGCCAGATGGCTTTTTCATGCATATTTTTCACACGAAGAGAAATAATTAAGTTATTCCATGTGAGCCATCACATCGATTTGTCACATACATAATATAATTATAAAGTCAATGAGAGATGTCTTAAAATTTAAGATGTTTAGAAATATAGGTTTTTAGTGGTTGACTAGTGATTTTATGAAGTATTATTGCTATTTGATCCATTCTTTATAATTAAAAAATGAAACTGAGATATATACAAAATAATTATTTTTTTAATGAATTTTGGGACTCCCATATTATTAAATCAATATATTTATAGAGATAAAATGTAACAAATAATATATAAAATATTAATTCTAGAAATAAAATTGTTCTGTTGATGTTTTGACATATAATAAATGTTTTACAAAAAAAAATGATGTCATGTGTATATAATTATAATAAAGAAATTATGAAACTTGTTACATTTTAAAGAAATTATAAACTATGATTTAAAGAGTATTTATATCTCTAAATCTTGTTTTCTTGATTAAATGAGGGGGTTAGAAAATTATTTCATCCTAATAATATTTGTAAAAGATAATTATGTTTTATACATGTAATACCCCGGAATGAGCCCAGGCCACGACTCCTAGGCCTAGGAGATGGTATAAAACTGGGCCCATACTATAACTCTTAAGCCCAGGGGAGCCAGCTGGTAGGCCTAGTGCTGAGCCTAAAGGGCACTAGGCCATGTAGCCTGGCGCTGGCCCTTGCGCCTTGTATGTAATATAAAGGAGCCAGGCCACCCTAGGCCCTAGCACATTCTATATAAAGGTGTCATGCCACCCTAGGCCGGTGGCCTTCTGGGCTCAGGCTTTGTCCCTAGATTTAAAAATCGTGCCAGGCCACTGGCCTAAAGTTGGGTATAGGCCGTGAATCTAGATCCTAAACTTGTTTCTAGATTCTTTTTAGATCAACCCATTATTAAAAAAAAACAAGTGGGTTTTAGATAAATAAAAAGTTGTTTTAAAAATAATGATAAACCATATTACATCACATATAATGTTAATTTTAAATGCTATTAACACACCATAGTAATGTCAAGGATGTAAAAAGATTCAAACTAATCATTATACACGTATTAAAAAAATAATCTTCAATGTTTAGAATAACATAATTGTTTTTTTTAATATAATGATAATCAATTTGTAATTTTTGATATTTTTTTATTTTACACTTGGTATGTTTATCTATTTTTATAGTTTTTTTTCTTGAGAAAAAATATTTATCATTTTAATCTATTTTTATGATATTTTAACTTATTTTTTCTTTCAACTTTGAATATTTATCATTTTATACTTAATCAATTTATACTATTTTTTTGTTCTTATATTTTTTTTTTATGGATTATTTATTTTTTATTAATTTTTTAACTATTATATAAAAACTAAAAAAATAATATTTTTCTATGACAATGTAACATTATCTTATTTTTTTTAATATTTTTAAAATCAGCTTGAGGTATTATAAACATATATGTATCATTTACTATATTTGATTATATATAGGTACTAATTTTTAAATTTATAATTGTAATTTTTACTTAATTTTAGAAAACACGTTAATACATCTACAAAATTAATTATTTTGTATTAGAAAAAAATTATTTAATTTACATATAGGTGAATTAATTAGTTGTGTTAATATTTTTTTCATTTATTGACATAAATAATTATTAATTTATTTAATTAAATATAGGTATAGACGTTTTAATTTAATTAAGATTTTTTTTACAAGAAAAAATACAATTGAAAAGCTTGAATAATTTTTTTTTTTAAATTTACCCACTACAAAGCAAGTCAAACAACTAGTTAAATAGCTAGATTAAAAAATCAACAATAATTTTTATGTCATCAATCAACAACTGCATTGAAATATATTATTGTGCTGTATTTTAAATGTCAAAGGAAATCTCAAATTTCAACCTCTACTTTATAAATAAATAAAAGAAATTCACATTATTTTCCGCAAACTATCTGCCTTTACCAGTTCTTTTGAAACAAAGAAAAAAAAAAAGGAAGAAAAAACGGAAAAGATCAAAATTGGATTAGTGCTGGAATTCAATAGCGCCAGCTGTCACTTCTAAATGAAGAAACTCACCCTTAAAAACCCTAAGAAGCACCCATAGCAAGTTCTTTATGCCACAGCCTCCACTCCAACACCCACCCACTCCCATTTACCCGTCGGAGCTTGACGTAATGGCCGCCCTATACAGCAACAGCTCCACCGCCCTCCTCCAAAACATCACCATCAGCACTACGATTATTGCCACCATTTCAACTATTATTACCATCAGCACCATTCATTGAAATCCCATCTCTGCTCTTCATTTTTTAATCACATAGTGAGAAATAAATAAATAAATAGACTCACTTTCAATACGCAAGAAGAAGAAAACATAAGCTTACAAAAATGGCTGCCATGAAGAGCTATAGCGTATGCTTGAGGGAGTCTACTCTCCAGTTTCCGCGTCCTTATTGCGGTGATAATTACAAGAGGTTTATCTCATTTTCTTATTAAATCTTTATTAGTTCTGTTAAATATATATTTTTTTAGTACTTCTTAAAAACAGATCCCGTTGCCTCACACACGTTTTTGTTTTAAATGATAGGAGGGGTGGAAAATGGAGATCTCCACAAGCTGCTGTAATACCAGATGTTCATCTTCCAATGCGTAGTCTTGAAGTTAAAAACAGGCAAGATAATAATAATAATAAGCTTCTTTCGATCTTTTAGCAGGTTATGATTGTCGATTATTTACCGTAGCGACGCTTCATTTTTATTTTCATTATTTCTGTTTTTGCAAATGCAGTAAGCAAGGTAAAACTCAGAAAAGAAACGGTGCCAATTAATCATCATTTTATTGTAATAACCAAGAATTTAACTGACAACCTCGGACCTGGATAGATAATATTCTACATATAAAAATCAAGGGCCAGACTTGTAATTGGAATCGTAACTGTGTAAATGGATTCTTACGATGCTAAGGAGGTGTTCTGGATTGTTTTACATGTTTTTTAAAATAGCTTTGAGCTTAAAAATATATTAAAATATTTTTTTTATATTTTGTTTTTTTAATTTTTAATATTAATATATTAAAATCATTATAAAATACATCAATTTAACACCTTTGCAAACTAAAAATATTTTTAAAACACAAAAAAAAAACAGGAGTAAAAGCTTTCCCAAACACCTTTGAGTGTTTGGGAATGCGGTATCTTCTACTTCTAGCTGATGAATGGCTATTCCTCCTTGTATAAAAGGATCAAAACCTTCCACACTCATAGTGGATTTACAGATTGTACCTTTTTGTCAGCCCTAGAATCAAACACCCATGTTCCATTACCATATAATCTTGTTACATGAAAAGCATTGCGATGTTTTAAAAGTATGTTCTATTTGTAAAAGTATCAAATTTGATGTTTTAAGTTTTGTTCAATGGTTTTGATGTTTTAAAAAAAAAAATGGGGAAAAAATTATTTTAATGTATTTTTAAGTGAATCATTTTTTAAAAGCACCATGCTCTACAATACCATACACACACAATATTAATGCCACTGTTAAAACGAAGAAGTTGTGTCTAGATTTATGGATGCGTTGATTTATAATAGGCACATGACTGATGAACCCCCCCTCCTGAATTTCCCCTGAATTTGATGTTTTTGATTGAAACCACTTCAATAATTGTGGTATGCACTGGATATGTAAAGCTTACATTGCAAACTCCGAGGACCTGTAATTGATATTCGTTTAGTAGGTGAAAATTTGTACTTTGCATATTTTTAATTCAAACAGTTTTAGACATCGATTGTTCTGAATGATTTCTTTGATATAAAGATTCTAAACTGGATGCTGACCTCATTATTCCGGTGGTTTATTCTGATCAACGGGAAAATATTCTTGTTTAAATGCTTTGCTTTGGCTTTTATAATGTGGTGGTTAACGACAGTAAATCATGCGTGCAAATTAATGTTTGCATGAATTCATTTTTTGCAAGCAAAACGGTGCTATTTTGAACTTGTTAAACTTCATATCTGTGTCACCATGGGTGTGGGCTGAGGAAAACAAAGGCCCCCTTTCCCTATCTAGAATTGACATTGCGAATGATGAATTTTTTAGCTTCAAAATAATTTCTTCTGTATTTTTGGATTATTTTATGCTGATGTCAAAAATGAATTTTATTTATTCTCCTCAATTGCAGGACATCGGCAGAGGATATAAAATCTCTTAGATTGATAACAGCCATCAAAACCCCGTATCTGCCTGATGGTAGATTCGATCTCGAAGCATACGATGCATTGGTGAATATGCAGATTGTTAATGGTTCTGAAGGTGTGATAGTTGGTGGCACAACTGGTGAAGGCCAGCTAATGAGCTGGGACGAACACATAATGCTCATAGGCCACACTGTTAATTGTTTTGGTAGTTCAGTGAAGGTGATTGGAAACACTGGAAGTAACTCTACAAGGGAAGCGATTCATGCCACAGAGCAAGGTTTTGCAGTTGGAATGCATGCTGCTCTTCACATCAATCCGTACTATGGCAAAACCTCCGTGGAGGGGATGGTTTCTCATTTTGACTGTGTGCTACCTATGGGTCCCACTATCATATACAATGTGCCATCCAGAACTGGCCAAGATATCCCCCCACGTGTTATTCATACTATAGCACAGAGTCCAAACCTGGCAGGAGTCAAGGAATGTGTTGGTAATGATCGGGTTGAACAATATACAGATAAAGGAATTGTGGTGTGGAGTGGGAACGATGATCAATGCCATGATGCTAGGTGGAACCATGGGGCTACTGGTGTGATTTCTGTTACTAGCAACTTGCTTCCAGGCTTGATGCGGAAACTCATGTTTGAGGGGAAGAATACTGAACTAAATTCAAAACTCCTGCCGCTTATTGACTGGTTATTTCAGGAGCCAAACCCCATTGCATTAAACACAGCTCTTGCTCAGCTTGGGGTTGTAAGGCCAGTTTTCAGGCTGCCATATGTGCCTCTTCCTCTGGCAAAGAGGATAGAATTTGTGAATTTGGTGAAGAAAATTGGCCGGGAGAATTTTGTAGGAGAAAAAAAGGTTCAGGTTCTTGATGACGATGACTTCATCTTGATAAGTCGGTATTAGACAGTACATCTTGTTGAGACGGTTCTTGATGACGATGACTTCATCTTGATTAGTCGGTATTAGACAACAGTATATCTTGTTGAGACTTCTAGTGTGGGCTCGCCAATTACTAGCTCACATTTTATGTGCTTTTCCAATTCACTTTAGCAACACATAAGCTTCATGATGTGGTGCTAGGATATGGCAGAAGGCAGATGAAGATGCCTGTCTTACGCCCTCTTGCGTTTGCTTGCGTGTAAGAGCAGGAAATGGCTCGTTTGCTAGTTGCTTTGTCTATTCTTACTTCTATGCTGAACTGTTTTTAGATGATGGTGTTATTTGAACGTGGAATAACTTCTTTTCCAAATGATTTTTATTATAAAAATATTTTTTATTTTTTAAAATTTATTTTTGATATGAAAAAGTAATTTAAAACATAAAAATAAAAATAAATTTTGATTTAAAAAAATAGATTAAAATTAACTTCCAAATATCTTCTAGGAAGAGTGTGTTAGGTGGAGGGTTTTGGGTGAGCCATTAATGTATTGATTTGAATGTATTTTGCGACCCGTTTCAAACCTAACCTTGTGCATGTACATGATAGAAGAGCTTTAGATAATGCAGATACCCTTTGTAGAAAATGAATAGAATTATATATGTTTTTTGATCTAAAAATATGATGTTAAAGCATTGCTAGTACTTTTAAAAAAAAAAAACTATGTGACTTGAATTATAAGTCTTTTTTTTTTTTTTGATTTATGTGGGGTGTCTGGGCCAGTTTATATGCACCACGACTAATCCACATGGTTCACTGAACATCCTGCAAGCCCAGTGAGGAGGTAAGGCACCGCGGGGATAACAGACGTGTATTGTGAGATTCGAACCCAAGTGACCCAAGTGCGGAGGAAGGGAACAAATTCCTTCTATCGCCAGAACCTCACAAACCTCATTTGCGAATTATAAGTCTTAATGTTAAAGGAAGAAGACAAAAAAGAAATTGAGAAATAATAAAAAAGCTCTAATTTAGTTTGAGCTTTGTAACTTGTATTGGAATTGCATAACATTCTCATTGCAAGCTTATAGGAAAAAAATTAATAAATTTAATATTAAAAACTACTTAGCCCTGAAAATAAGAAATATGGTTTTCACTGTGAAGTGTTTTGATGGAATTTACAGTGGAATGTAAGAGTCTTGACAGTAAAACCTATAACAAGAAGACCAAAAAACCCTTGACATAAGGTAAAGATTTTTTTTTTGCTTTCAATAGCACCTCAATAATTACACCGTGCACATAAATATAAAAAATTAAAAGAATACCCCTTCCTAAACAATTAAAAAAATTTAACTTTTAAAAGAATTTTAGATACCATACCATGAAAAAAAAAAAGTGAAGAGAATAAGAAATATATCATATGACAAAAACTATTTTGCCCCGAAAATAAGAAATATGGTTTTCACTGTGAAGTGTTTTGATTGAATTTGCGGTGGAATGTAAGAGTATTGACAGTAAAAAACTGTTCTCTCTCACGCGCGCATATATATTTTATAATTATAAATGTTTACATATGCACCGCGACTACTCCTTAAAAACTTTTAAGTTAATAATCATATAAATTTTTAATAATTTTGAAAATTATAACATTTAAATCAGTAGCATCTAAAAATAAATTAAAAACCTTACTAATTAAACTATATCCCTATGTAATTAATCATATATAACTCAGGCCAATCCCACGGTCCACCGTAGGCCAAGCCCTCATATATAGATTTTTGTTGATAAGAGGAGATGTTGATTTAATTCAGTACGTCGACCGTATACCAAACCAATCTCATTGGTTGGTGCAACTTATCCGTGCTGTTACAATTCTTATGGCAGTGGAACTTTAAATAATCTGATTAGTCTGGACAGCAACAAGATCTTCGGTTTCCGGAACAAAGTGTTTCTAACTGGGCCTTTGTGCTCGGGCAATTTATTACATCCAAGTCCAACTTATTTTTGACCATGTGAAAGTTGGACGGTGTAAGTATAAGCATAAGCTGTCAATGACTGTAGCAGGGAAGGGAAATGGAGCAAGGGGGGCAGGAAAGCCTCATGTGCATGTTTTCCTTTCCCATTGAAACGTCGGGCATGCGACTTCAACGGCCAGGCTAAAGAATATTTTGCTATTGTCTTATGCTTTTTCTGTGAGAAATTTGTGCATTAGCCTGTACTTGAACACTGTTTGATTGATCGTGTGATAGAACCCATTGTTAGAACCAGTTGGTGCAGAAGAGTAAGAGACAATGCGATGGGTGAGGTCAAGGTTTTTGTAATAATTAATGACTTCTGGGCTGATTGTTGCTTCTCGTAACCTTCTGCTTCACTTCACAAGTTAGGCAAATTCTAAGAGTTTTCCGGGCATCAACATACACATGGGTCACGGGTCCGGAGAACTTCACTGTCCCCGCCGTTGAGAAACTCATCTGTCTGGCTCAACTCACGAAGATGAACAACAATAACCAAAAACTAGGAAAAAAACCATATTAAATTCTTTTAAGTCACTGGATTCTAAATAACTGATTTTCCTTGATGTTTTTGCCCACCTTATATTTCCAAAAACCACCGAATACGTTGTTTTTTCCATCCGGTATTAATGAAATTCCTCTAATAGTTTATCAATTGTTACAAAACACAGAAGAAGAGAATGAAGGAGAAGGTGAGATGACGGAGAAAGATTGAAGAAAGCATTGATCCTCTTCATTTCTATTAATACTCTTGCATTCGATCTGCATATAGTAACTTCTCCTACACAGATATATATGGTCATATTAGTTGTTGGGAGCCAAGTGGTCATGAAGAGTATTAGAGGATTTCTTTTGGAGCAGGTAAAACAGAGCTTGATTTTCTTGGTGTAGAAGGAGTGCTTTCTTCCTCAGCTTCTCATTCTCTTCTATGATGCTTTTGTTCTCCATGTACAGTTTCAAGTTCTTGATCTCCATCTCTTTCTTCACCAGTACAGCCATCTTCTTCTCCTTAGTTTGTTTGGTCAACCTTCTCTTCCTGTGACATCATACAATATTTAGTACTTCAATTTGAGATCAGAGAGACACACACACAGAGAGAACTACTAACCTGCTTAGCCTGTGATATCGAAGGCTGTGTCCTTTTGATGGCTGTTGATTGCTAAAAGCAATATACAAGGGACTGCATGGGCTCAGTTTTGAACATGTACTAGCACTCATTTTGTTTCTCGTTAAAGTTCAGTTTTTGTGTCACAGAGAAATGGGGGCTTGTTCTTTTTCTTGTAAAAAGGTGCCTAAAAGAGAGGGAGAAAAGCTTAGAAAGGAAGATGGGTTTGGGGGGGTTGTAGCTGATGGTAGAAACTAAGAGAAATAAAATGAGAGTTATATAGAAGGGGTAATGTGGCTGTGCTTGTATCTGCATATGAAAGAAAAAGAGAGAGAAGCTTTTCATGATAATGATGGCATGAGGACTCATGATTACAAAGGCCAGCGATAGACGGGGACTGCAGAGAAGAAGAAGAAGAAAAAAGGGAGGCTCTCCGCTCTCCTTTTCTTTGGCCTTTTTTATTACTATTTCAGAAAGTCTAAAGACTAATGAGCTGGTTGAACTGGTGGGGCCTTTTTTTGGTCCCACAGAATAGGACTATACAGTTTTTTTACTGTGTTTGTTTTCATTAAAAATTGATTTTTTATTTTTTTATTTTAAATTAATATTTTTTAACAATTTTTTAGTGTAAACAGATCAATCTTAAAATAAAAAATTATTTTAATATATTTTGAAATAAAAAATATTTTACTATAATTTTGTATTCAAAAAATGAATTTAAAAATAAATAAATTTATTTTAATATATTTTTAAATAAAAAATGCTATATAAAACAACACAATCTTCTTTTTAAACAACTTGAAGTCACTTTTTTGAAATGTGAAACTTCCCCTTTCAATTGCAATCCTGTCGAACAACATCTAGTCACTCCTAGCATCCTAGTTTGGCAAACTAATATACTAGATCTGAACCCTCGCTATTTTCTGAATTTGTTTTTTCTTCGCGGAAAAGATGATGTATACACACTATAAGCATGTTTGAGTTTAATAAATTAGTTTTATTTTAATTAAATAATAAAAATGATTGGTAGCTATAGTAAACAATCAAAATAAAAATAAAAAACATGATAACCTAGAAAAAAATATTTAAAAATATGTAATCGAATTACAAATATATAAATAATAGGATCGAGTTATTTTGAAGTAACGCAATAAATATATAAATTAACTATTATGAGTGCTAGTAGCAACAACAACAACAATATTATTAGTATTATTATTATTATCATTAATATTATTACCATGATTATTATTGTTGTTGTTGTTATTAGAAAAAAATCACACTTAAATTGAATGATAAATCTAAAAACTATAAAAAATTTGGAAAAAAACAAAGAAAAAAATAAAAAAAGTCAAAAGAAAAAGAATCAAATTGAAAAATATTATATATAAAAATTAAAATTGAAAACAAATAAACTTTAAAAAAAAAACAATCAAAACTATAAAAATCGAATTTGAAACATCAATAACAATAGGAATAGGATTAGAGTGCATTTCTTAATGTAAAAAAGAGAAATGAAAGGAGAAAAAAAATTTACTAGTGATAAATCAAATAATATGTACAACTTAAAAAAGAAAATGTGGCAAAATAAAATAATAAAAAAAATATTTTTTTATGTTAGAAGTCGTAACACCGGCCAACAACTTTTTTATTTTAAAAAAACTTAATTAAATGCTAAATCATGCTATTGCTTTTCACCAAACCAATAATTAACAAAAAAAAAAAAGAAGGTAAAAAGACCTAATACCTCTGATTCCACTACTTAAATCTTATAACTTCAAGGACATATTTTTAACTTAACTGTGTATTAAAAAAAAGGAAGACTTAAAACACCTCTTTCTTATGGTGTTTTGTTTTTTAAGATATTTTAATTATCTTATTATCCATTAAAATATTAAACAGATGAAAACACCTCTAAATAAGACAACTAAGATAATGCGTTGTGTGAAATGAGACAAGTAGAACACTGGTTAAATGACAAACACTTTTTCTAGAAAACCTATACATGTCGGTTCACATTATAATGAATAGTGAATCATATCAATGGCGAAAGTAAAATCACCTTCCCTTCGTGTTGTTGTTTTATATAAATCCCATCCCATGTGCTGTAGCGATGGACATAGTTCAGGTCAGTATAAGATTTCTCTTATCACTGTAAACGTGAAGCCGATGATCAATCCCTAAGGTGTAAACAAATACATGATCCATTTCCTTTCTCAGGGGAACATGCAGGAATAAAATTAAGACAGTACCTTTCACCTCTGGTTTTGCTACTGTATCATATTCGAACAACGAAGATGAGTGATTTGTCTGAATTCAGTCGACGGAGAGAAATAAAACTGGTCTGAACTGAAGATATCGTAATTCTGGAAACCTAGAGTTTAATTAAAATGAAGCGGAAGGGCAATGCAGGATAGCACGCAGTCTCTCCTCGAGGACTCATAAGTGATTAGTTATTAAAGTACTGGGCAGCTCACCATGTTTGACAAGATCAGCCACCAAAGAGTCCACGCATGCAGTAGATATCCATTAATAATTGGGTTTAGGATGCTGTCGAAAGAAGAAGAAGAAGAAGAAGAAGAAGATTTAGCGTGGGCCTGTGACGGAGTATAGTACTTGGACCTGCTAGTCAAGGCTCAAGAAAGCCATAGTTTCTATTCGGTTTATTAACCCATAACCTCGAGATGGTGCTGCTCAGTACATGAATCAATCTTTACATCAAAATTTAAAACTGAAAAAAGCGTTCTTCTTCTTCTTCTTCTTCTTCTTTTTCCGGTACATTGGACGACTGTTAAAGGTATGTCTGGTGGATCCTCTTTATTGAAATTACAGACTTTATGCAAAACGTGCTTTTTACACCATCAGATTAGTCTTGCAAGGAAATTTCCCAAAACTTCACTTGAGAATGTAAGAAAAACATTGTAAAAAAAAACCCTCAAATAGTTATTACTGTGATAATGAAAATTTTTTTATAATGTATTGAAATGATATTTTTTTATTTTTAAAATTTATTTTTTATATTAGTATATTAAAATAATCTAAAATCATAAAACACATATTAATTTAAAATAAAATATTTTTTTTTTTCAAAAATGATGAATCGACCTTCGCAAATTGAAATTGTCTTTCTTTATCATTACTATTTTTCTCACCGGAAAGCCCTCTACGTCTTAAACTCTTCCGATATTTTTTTTTTTTAAAAGGTCCACCTCCAAACAAATCAAAATCCCCAATTGTCTCATCCTCATTGTGCTTAATCATTTGCATTAACGAGAAGACAATCACGAACAAGAATATATACTTAATTATAGTGGATCTGACTTAGATTGCATTGCGCTGTAGTTAATTGCTAGTCAAAGTTTCGGTCATTAAATTACTAGATAATTCAAGAAGATTAACCAACTAGATGGAGCCACGTGCTCCACAATCACCACATGTGTCATCATGGTGTGAATACACCACTCTCATCTCCATTAATTATGGGAATGTATTTAACAGCATGTATATCTTTGATAATGGCATCTCCGGAGTTTTCAAAAATTAAAATTACATCCCTAATCTCAAGTTGTTCTTTACCCCCTAAATTAACCCTTTTTTTTACCATGGTCTATATTTTTTCACCTTAATTAACTATCATTTCTTTTTTCTAACTTCCATTTATACTCTGCCGGTTTTAATTTGTTACCCTTAGATATATTTATTTTTCTGCTTATGAGTTCCAATATATTAATGAGATACTTGAGAGTATTGTAGCAATTATTTTTAATATTAGTATATAAAAATAATTGTTTTAGAAATATGATTTTAGTTGTATTTCCAAACACGTGCTAGGATAACATTTATTATTGTAGTATCAATTATTTTTAAAAATATTTTTCCACTTAAAACTATATTAAAATAATATATATTTTTTTTATATCAAAATATTGATTAAAATAATATATATTTTTTTATATCAAAATATCAAAACAGCCTAAAAATATTTTAAAAAATAATTACAAACAAAAAATTCAAACTTTACCTAACAATATTTGGTGGTGTTTTCAACCAATACCTAAAACTAATCCGAAAACACCTTATTGCTAAAGTCCAAAAATTAAGCAAACAACATGAGGCACGTAATGCGTAAATCCACTACTCAAATGCAACAAATGTTGTAATGGTCCACTTGCAGTACTATAATAATTAAACATGCAAGATTTGCATGTTTAGGGACATTTCCTGTTCCATGAAAGCGATTATACTTGCAGACAAATTAATCTCTGTTTAACGAACGAAGCAAGCTCTTTTCACGAAGAGCTTCTTCCTTGGAAACTTCCTTGGCCTTGCCTTCATTTGAAGCTACCTTTCCCTAATTTTTCAAAGGTCAAGTAACAAGGAGTTTCGCGAGCAAATCACGTGTGGGAACACATCATGGGGGCAGTAGGGAAGGAGCCAGGGAAGACAACTCGGGGAAGGGAAGATGGGTTGAGCCGACGATAGTACTCGAACGAGGAAGAAGAGGGTTTCTGGAAATTTGGTTAAAATTGTGTTTTTTAAAAATTTAATTTTTTATTTAATTTTTTATCTTTTAAATTATTTTGATGTGTTAATAATAATTTTAAAAAACAAAAAATATTATTTAAATGCATTTTTAAATAAAAAATAATGCATTTACGAGCACAGCTAAGGAAAAGTAGTATTCAATGCTGTTACGTTTTTCTATTGTCCCTTTTCTTCATGTAATTGAGTGCCAATGTCATGGTCATATACTTGGAAAATGAACCTCCATTTTGGCCTCATCTTCTTATCCACCATCATGATCATCACCACCTCTGCCCTCTCTCATCTATAAAATACTAGCAGTATCATCATGATCAGGATAGTGATTTCTTTTTTTTGTCCTGTTCCACTTCACATGGTCCCTGAATTGCCGATTGGACACTTGGCTTAGCTAGCCAGTCATCCAGTTCATATTGAACCAGGGATTAGATCATATGGTGGTGGCTACATGGCGAAAAATACGAGAGGCTCATGACTGATGCTGCAGCCATGGCATGTGAATTAAGGTCAAGTTCGTACCATTATAAATTGACCATGATGTGTTTTTTTTTATGTTATTTGCCTTGTTTGTGAGCGTGTTTTTCTTCTATACAGCAGCAGTTATATTTTAAAAAACCTATAATTTTATGTTATTTGGTGAGAGTGATAAATAATGTTTTTAGTTCATGAAATCTATCAAAGATTGCAAAGAAACACAGGTCAGGAGCAAGATATAATTCACTCTGCACGTTTGTTAACATGTAACAGTACAGTGAATTTATTTACTTGTATTTTTTTACATGAATAATATATTTTTTTTAAATGTGTTTTATAAAAAAAAATTAGTGTTTAATATTATTTAATGACAATCGCAAATTAAAAAGAGATCTCATAATACCATAGTATAATTAGCCTTTACAAAATTTGATTATAATTTTAATTTTATTCCTAATAATAATTTATCTAATTTTGTTATACGCTTAAAAAATCATGAAAATTATATTTTTTATCGGATGAATTTTATAGTGATGAAATTATAGATAGTTTAATGGAACAATAAATATTTTTTATATAAAGTATTATTTATTTTATTAATATAATAATAATAATATAATAACAATAATTAAATTTACAATATTTAAATTATTTTTCATTCAATTTTAATTTCAACTAAAAATATTTTTTATAAAATAATTTTTTTTTAAATCATAACTATAAAAATTACTACGATACCTGTTATAAACTCTGTGATAGCCATACATGTGCATGTACCTGCATATGATGTCGAGGTTTTTAATACCTCATCATACCATCTTTGAACTGAAAAAATGAATCAGCAATTCAGTAAGGACTTGGGCCACTAGCCTTCAATGCTCATGCCTCATCTCTTGTTTGTCACTGAATGAATCTAGTCAACTATGAAATGAAACGTCCTACATTTTCAAAACTGATCTAATTATACTTCGGATTATTCTCCTCTAGTTATAATCAGAGAGAACTATATATGTTTTTATGTGCTTCTTTGAATGAGCACCGCATGCTCTCAACAGCTTAAAAAATCTGACAGCAACCCAATTTCACTTGCCATGATTTGATTTGATTTTAATTTCGCCCCCGAGATAAACATTTTTTTTTGTTATTAAACCGGCAATTTCACCTGAAAATTATAAATAAAATGCCTGTTGCGAAAGTCTAAAGCTGCGATAAGGAAAGACATGAGCAGGGAATTATCGTAGCAGATTTGCCATGACTTCTATCATCAGGAAAGGGCTCTGGCATCCAAGGAAAGCAGCCATGGATGTAACAGGAAGTCAATATCAATAAAATGAAAAACATAGTAAGAATTTTAATTTTATTGGGTTTGAGAGCCCGTGGATATTAGTTTCACATGCACAATGATTACGATGATGATGATTAGGATGAGGACGATGACTGTTCAAGCCCATCACCTATCCCTCCACCGAAGGTGGTCCAAATCTTCTTAACGCCAAAATTCAAAATTATAATCGATGGAAATTTCCGATTTTCATCACCTTTGATACTCTTCTATTCAACACTCATTATCACAACAATTAAAATCCCGACTCTTTGCAAATGCGTGATTTTAACATGTGGGAAACTTGCACAAGTTCAGCCTCGAGAAGGAAACGTCTCCCTTAATACCCTCCAGGGACTTCGATGACAGAGTTTTCCAACATCCGTGCACGGAGAAGCTACGACAACCTATTCGTAGCATAACAAACCGGATACCGGTCAACTGCCATCACCACACACGAGGGAAATGACAAAAGTCTAGTAACCGTGCTTGATGAAAAGGCTACAGCCCTACCACCAAGAGCAGATTCTTGATGGGGCTAGAACGCATTCTTTAATTGGCAATCAACTTTGTTAATCGGCCCTGCCCAGCAATTAAAAAGCGTTGATATACACAAATAATTTAATAAATACAGAACTGGGACTTGAAAAAAAAAAATATACACCGAGGTTAGATCGGGAGGGGGGCGGAATGAAAAGATAATGAAACTGAAATGGCTGGACCAATCTGGTATCTCGCCGTCAAGGAGAGAAATCTGTTGGAATTTGCTCTTGCACGCCTGTTAATGTCAAGGAAAGATAATTATTTTAGGCCTTCAGATAATTGTTATTTGTGAGTGTTTGCACAGGATAGTTAGAGAGAGAACCTGAACAAAGACTATTCTTCATATCATTTGATAAATTATCGCAGCCGTCCAACAAAATGAGCTTCTGCTCGCTCTAAGCACCTTTAGCCATCCCTTCGATCTCTTTTAGTTTTTGGCACCCTTGTAAGAACAACGCAGGCATTCTTTCGGGGTGAATTGATATATTTTCCGTTGAGGTGCAATAACATGCATCCAATACCTTTAAACTTGCAGGAAGCGTTGAGATTGATAGAAGATTTGAGCAGTGCATATGTAACGATCAATGTCTCTAACTCAGGAAGGAGGTCAATGCCTGGAGGTAGATTAAAAAATTGTTTCCTGTCAAATTCATTTTTTCGAGAGACAACAGACTCCCAAAATCGGACAATATCGTGCCTTCAGACAGACCGACAGTCCACAATCACGAAGATCTAATTTACGAGTCCCGATCTGCTCTTTTTAGGATGATCAAGGGAAAAATCACATCGATTTTAACGTTAATATTTTTGCAGGTGTATTGCTTGGATACACCTTTACTGTGGTTCATGAGGTCAAGAGTTCAAGTATCAACCTCATCATTTTTTCAAACTAATAAAGGGGCATTATGTTTCTAGATAACTGTATTAACATCTTGCTAAACAATATAGTGGCTTCTGGGCAACGGGCTTTTATTTTAATGCATAAGATTAGAAGTTCAGTACCTGAAGAGAGCTTTTTTATATATTTTTATTAAGTTACACATGGACCTTTGAACGAAGGGACCAGCCCAATTTGTTTTATAAGAACATTGATATCAAGATGATCAGCTACAAAAATTATTGAAGTACCGATTTGACTGATTAATTCAAGGTTATTGAAAGAGTTGAGGCATAATTTAAGCTGAAATTGAAGTTTGGTTTGGTTTGCCTTTTATAAATTGATTTACATTTATTTTATTTACTTTTGATTTATAGAAAAGTCATAACCATGTCTGGTTAAAAATAAATTTTCACTTAAATAACAAATTCCCTTATAAATTCTACATAATTACATCTTTTATTTTTTTTTTAAAAAGAGTTGAATTCTACATAATTACATCTTTTATTTTTTAAAAAAAGAGTTGATTTGAGTCATTTTTATCAAATATACTTCTAACTCGAAGTAATTTTAACTTACTTTTATCTTAATAATAACTTAAAATCAAAAGTCATTTTTTTTATAAGTTCAGCCAAATGAACTTTGAATTTGCTCTACATTCATGACAACGACTTCCATGAAAAGATCGAGCTATTGAGAGTTCCAATACATGAATGATGTAGGTAAGGATAACAAGGAGTTTCTGTAAGTCATCGAGGCTCATCTCCTCAATAATGATACATACGATTATAAATAAATGAAAACCTATGTAATAATACCAAGAATATCTTATTATTAAGATTACAGTAATCATCTCAATACTATCATAGTAAACCTATACGTCATTCAATTATCCGACTCATTTAAGAATGAATATCAATTTTCATCCCAAAACTATTTTGCGTCATGGAAAGTCTAGCCTTACTTAAAGAATGATCAAAACACATAAAAAAATAAAAATGAAAAGTAAATTATTATTTATTATTTATTAGTATAATAAAAAATAAACTGAAAAACACTTTTTAGTTTGTTTATGTCATGGAAAATAAACTAAAAAATAACTTATTAATATTTAATTTTTTTCAAGTTTATTAAAATAACAAAGAATAAATCTTACAAATTAAAAAGTTAAATGAGAATGAAATTAAATATATATATATAATTTCATAAATTATTTCAAATAAAATAGATAATAATTAAAATAATAAACATCAAATCTAAAAAATTTTAAAAATTAAAAGATAAAGAAATTAAAATATTAATAATTAATATTTCATAAATTAAAGTAAAAAAAGTAACAATAAAAAAAAATAAAGATCAAATTTAATAGATAAAAAGTTTCAATTAAAAAATAACAAGGGACAAGCAAATAACAATTATAAAAATGAAGACCAAAATTAATATAAAAATTAAATTTTAAGAGATAAAATTAAAAAATAAATATTCAAAACAAAATATATATAGCAATTAAAAGTTTAAGGACCAAATTTAATATAATTAATAAATAATATGATATTTCTAATATTTTCACAACTTTCAAAATTGATTTTCCACCTAAAATAAAAAGAAAACACCTTTCTAGAAACCAAATCAAATTTCTTTTAACCCAACTTTCAAAATTGATTTTCCACCTAAATCAATTTGAAAAACACCTTTCCAGAAACCAAATCAAATTTTCTTTTAATCAAAAATTATTTTTTATTAATCAATTTTTTTAATAACAAATAAATATAAAAAAAATTAATAATAATTTCTTGAATAACAAATAAATATAAAAAAAATTTAAATAATAATTTCTTAAAACCACTTTACTACTTTACCGAAACAAATTCACTACAAGTTTCAATCACATAGAAAAAAGTAGTATTTTAATCTAATATCCTAGCCCAAGCTCATGTGGAATCTTAAGCCAAGCCTCCATAGATGATGACGAGTCAAGACTATCGTATGAACTTCACAAGCCCATATAGATAGCAAAGCCTCACCTAGCATGCGGGCTTCTAATACCCATAAACCTCACTAGTTTTATATGAGGCTAGGGAGCACATCTTATCAATCATGTCTCAAATCTTATTGACGCCGAAGGTCTTTTCAAGAGTTCTAGTCTATCTGGAACTCTTGAATGAATTATGTTTAAAAGCAAAGTAAATATTACTTTTTTTATAAAAAAAAATTTGCATAGAAATGAATAAAAATAATACATATTTTTGTTTTTTAAAATTTATTTTTTACCATTATCACATTAAAACATCCTAATAACACTAAAAAAATTTAATTTAAAGCAATTTTTTTCTTCTTTTAGAGGTAAAAATAGGTTCAACTCAATTTTAAACGATGTCTAAGTAGAATTTTAGTTTCATAGACAAAACTAGACTCCTAGTCGCAGTAGCATTCCTGAACCCCATCTCATTAGAGCAAGTATAGAGTCCTGGTCTCATTAAGACTCTTAGAGGAAGTACTCTAGCTTCATATTACATTCAATTCCTTTCATACAAGTGACCCTTTAGGCTCCTAATCACGTTTGCAGTAATGCTCAACTACAATCCTAGCGCCAATAGCATTGCATACATCAAATATGATACGAATACTTTTATCCATACATCTTGTCTTACAAAAGTCAAGTGCATGGGCTAGCATCCCATCATGTCAACCAAAGTGACTAGAATGTGCATGCCCACTATAGTCAATCCTCATTTTGCTCTCATTACCTAGTAGATAAATTCCATATGAAATATGATTTGAGAACCCTTCTAAAATTAATTCTCATTGTGTGAATATACTTCTCAAAGTCATTCACTCTACGAGTGACTAGTGACAGCTACGACTAAAGATATTTAATAGTGTAATTCACAACGGGAAATATGCCTCACACCACATATCATACAAATATCACTATATGGACTTATACCAAATAAGTAAGCATATAATTAATTAAAACAAACTTATAAAATAAAAGAATGCCTTAACAATTTAATTAAATAATTATATTGTATTTACATGCACAACCTAATATCTATTGGCTACTAGATTATAACACTTTCATAATCATGCTGGAAGATCTTACAACCAAATGCATTGAGTAATTTTACAGTCCTTTTATACTCAGCTTTACACAATTAATTCTCCAACTTCACTCTATACTTTTCAAAAGAGTACATGAATTATATTTTTTTTCCTTTCATACTTTCTATTGTTGTGTCCTTCGGCCTTTACTAAGAGAAAACTACAACCTTGGTAAACCAACTTTCACTTATTCGATGACATGGACTTTCTGACCTTGTCAATCAAGAACTTCTACACAAAAAATCCACAATTTTTTCCATCTATATTGTAATCAAATGATAACCATTTCGATGTTTGAGCTAATAAATATCTTAATTGTATTAATAATTTATTTTTGTTTTAATTAATCATAAAATAATTTTTAGTCTGGAACTGAGAGACGAACTTATTTAAATACTTGAAAAGTACTCTGACATATCATGCAATTGTAAATAAAAAATGTTGCTTTACATTATTCTACAGGTAATACTTGGTATTTCCTTGTTAGCTGTAATTAAGTTCAGTTGTTACTGTTTAAAGGCTGATACATTTATCCACGAGATTCAATCCTAAATCAATGTTACAAACACACCAGTATCTCGCTGCAACAATATCCAGACAGATATTCTAAGATGGCAACTAACCAGCAAGTGGGTTGGCATGTATTGTCACGCGATTGATCCTTATCTCTGCAAGAGGTCTATCCCCTTGCCCTGTTTGAGTCTGCACAAAACCAAATAGCAGTGAACATTGCTGCATCTGGTGAGAACATGCAGAGGCAAAACATAAGGCAAAACATATAACATGACGAGTAAAAATTACAGACCCGAACAGAAGTATCAAACAACAAGGTTTATCAATCTTTCAAACAGAAATCCACTGCCCCGAGGCAAACCATTTCTTTTACTTCCATACAGGGAAAGACTGTAGATCTATTGACAATGGTTAGCACAACATACCTTTTCCATGATATCGAGGACTTCAAACCCATGAATTACTTTGCCAAACACAGTGTACAACCCATTTAGATGGGGTTGCTTGGCATACGTTATGAAAAACTGGCTTCCATTAGTATTCGGTCCACTATTGGCCATTGAGAGTGTACCCCTTGCATTATGCTGAAAATAAGAGAAACAGTGCATCAGGCATCAGCATTTCTAGCATCTCAAAACTGGCACTAGAAAACAGTTAGTTCTATATTAAGTATAACTTGTTGCGAAAAATGCAGTATACAATGAAAAGTAAATAAATGACTGTCAATACAGCTATGAGTCTTAAATTCCTCACACGTCAGGCTGTTAACATTGATTAGATAGGAGGGTGATGATAAATTACTACATTTCAACCACCTACACACATGCATTATTAGCTATCTTGTGACCATGCAGCCAACAAAAGAAAAAAGAATGAGTGGCATGATAATCTAGGCCACTATATCTACCACACTCTCATTTCGTTTTAGAACCCTTTATGTCCTTTCTAGAGGCACTCGCTCTGCAAAGTTTGCGAAAAAGAACAACATCGTCTCCAACAAGAACACAAGTGAATCCACATCCTCAAATCTTACAAAATAGGATTGCATCATACACAAGCAGCGACTCTATTAAGAATTCTTAAAGGGTGACACTGAAAGTTACCAAAAATAAATTCAGAATACATAATGCATACAAAGATCTAAGAAGCTTCAGACAAATTAAATTAAAAAACCTTGAGAGACTCTCTAATCTCATCATTGAACTTCTTGCCCCAAATACTAGTTCCTCCTTTTCCTGTTCCTGTAGGATCTCCACCTTGAATCATAAAACCTTTAATATTTCGATGAAATATGGTCCCATCATAATACCCACTAGCACAGAGCGCCAAAAAATTCTATAAAAAATCCAAAACAAAGCATAAGAACTATAGGATTAGCTCATTAACATAAAACCCACTTCTATTTCTACCGATACAACTTCTACTTACAGCAATAATTATAGAACTTAGTTTTTTCAAAACACAGTTACCAACTGACCTCGGAGGCCTTGGGAACTTCATCGCAGGCGATCTCGCATTTGATATCACCAAGATTTGTGTGGAGTGTAACTGACTGCAAAGAAAAAAAGAGAAACGATTCGTTTTTCAGTTAATAGAGGAACGTAGTTAAGGTGCTCGATAAAATTTAGCAAAGAGAACTAACCATTCTGCGTGGTGGATGCGCTCACAGATAAGGAAAGCCTGTTTGGTAACTGGTCCTGGTGAATGCTAATAGCTCCAGCCTTCAAGCGTTCGAGCCCTTTCTAGACTTATATGGGCTTTATTTTTCATTTTAAAATATATTAAAATAATTTATTTTTATTTTTTAAAATTTATTTCTCACGTTAACACATTAAAACTATATAAAAACATAAAAAAATAAAAATAAAATCATTTTTACTCAAAAATATTTTCTAGCCTCGTCATTTTTTTACAACTCAAAAATATTTTCTAGCCTCGTCATTGTTTTACAAAAAAAAAAAAGGAATCATTAATTTTTAAACTGTTTTAAATATTACAATTAAGTAATATAATTTTCTATTTTATGACACCCCCCTGAATAATTTTTTTATTTCGATAATTTAACTAGCACATGTTTAGATTTACACCCCTTTCACTAAATTTCGTTAGCAATTGAACTATTAAAAGCTTGTGAAAATCACGTGCCAAAAAAAAAAAGAAGGTCAAGATAAACCTCTTGGACTCCCGTCTATTTTGATTTACACCCTTTGAAAAAACTTTTCTATTGCGGTAGTTTGGACTATTACAAATTTAGATTTACATTGCTTTTATTTATTTATTTACATTGTTTTTTGCTAGGATTGTTGGTAAATATATTGTAAAACATAAAATTTATTAAGATAATAATTATTTTTATTTTTATATTGAATTAGATGAATTTAACAATTTAGACTCGTGATCCAAGCCTTTATTAATAATCTGGATTTTGTCTCGAATTGATCTATAAAATGTATTTTAAAATTATAATAATTTTTATTTTTATTTTTTCATGTTTTAGTTATATAATTTTGAAGTTGAAAATCTTTTATAAAACAATTTTGAAAATAAAAAGTAATAAATATTATTTTTAAAAATATGTTCTCCTTATATCTCTTATTTTAAAAATATATAAATTCACTTCAAAATTTTCTCGAAAACATATTTATTTTTTTGTCATTATCTCTCTTTTTTCAACAAAGTATATTTTTTGTTTTTATTGTCTCTATCTATCCTATTTCGAAACAATAACCAAATACTAATTAAAAAAACCAAAATAATTAACAAATAAAAAATCAAATAAAAGAAAAAAAATCTGGAATAAAAATACCACTCGTGAAAATCCCACACAACAAATAAGGAATGAAATTAGATGCAAGTCATTGTGTAGCTTTTTATTGTGAAAAAAAAAAGTAAACAAAATTTATCATCTTTCAAGTCAAAATCAGTTTTTTTCTTCTAGGGTTTTTTTTTAATATATTTGTGTGTGTAGTTTTCACTAAAGAATTTAGCAAAAGGAATGTAGATTCAAACAAAGCAATATCTTAACTATTGTACTATTGTAATACACAAAAAATAAAAAGGAAGGAAGGAATTGTTTAAAGAACGGATATCAAAACAAACAATAATTTAATAATTTACTGGTTTCTAGAGTGTTTGAAAGTATAATAATAATTATTTTTAAAAATATTTTTTATTTAAAAATATATTAAAATAATATATATAATTTTTTAAAAATTATTTTTAAAATTACTATATCAAAACAATCTGGAAAATATTTTTAAAAAATAATTTTAAATAAAAAAATTAAATTTTGATAAACTTCTTTTTAGTCTGCACTCTCAAACGAAAGCTTTGTACAAGATTAACTATTTCACGACAATTTATGCAAGTCTTCATTTTACCAAACTCTATCATTTGAATCTATTTTAGCTTTTAATTTGGTATTTATTCTATTAATTAGTAATTATTCTGTTTTGAATTATTTGTTTTTCAATTGTATTCCTCACATTTGATTCAATTTATTTTTTTAAGTTTAATTCTTATTATTTTAATTTCCTTTTATTTAATTCTTAATTTTTTTATTTAATTTAATTTTTGTTTCAATTATCTTTTTATCCTTGTTCTTTAGATATATATTTGTTTTTCTTTTTTTTTTGTTCTTTTTTATCATCATCCTTCAATATTTTTTATATTAAGAATTTGGTTTCATTATTTTTTCATATTTATCTTGTGACTGTTTTTAAAGATTAGTCAAGGTTGACTTCAGCTGTTTTTAGGTTTTTTTTTAATTATTATTTTTCTTATTTTATCATCCATCATTATATTATTTGGAAATTTAGCTTAATTAATTTTTCTAGTTTCCATTCTATATTCTATAAGCATGTTGAGATCTCATATTCAAGATTGAAGATTTTATATGTTAACTTGTATTAACTGAGTTTTTGTGCTCTCGCTAGTTTTTTTTCTTCATCAGATTTTGTTTTTCATCTTCGCCGGCCTTTAACATATATAAAATAAACAAGAGAGCCCTGGCCCGCTGAACATATATTTTTTTTTTGAATGGGCCAGGCACCGAGGCTCAAAAGCGCACATAGCCAGTTTTGACTTGATTTTGTTTTGTTTTATTTCTTGTTTCTTTCCCTACAATTTCATCCTTTCATTTTTTTCTCGCTTAAAATTTAGCTCATGCTCTCTCTCTCTCTCTCTCTCTCTTTAAAATGCCTTTGCATTATCATCATACGTTTTTTTTTTTTTTTAAAAATCTTTTTACTATTGTTATCTTCTTTTAATCAAATTTATCTGGGCTCAATCAGGTACACGGCCTGCGGCGTATTTTGTTTTTTAAGGCGAAAATTAACTAAATTAAAATAAAAGGTCCCCCTTGTCTCGGCATGAAACTTCTATTGAGTTTGTACATGTATGGCATTCAAAATATGATTAAATGTGAAAATAGGCTTTCAAACTAAAGCCAAACATAGAAAAAACACAAGACGATGCACAAAAGAGAGGAAGCGGAAAATGTATTAACTCTTTTTATTAGTTATAAATATGCAATTGCAACTACAAAATAATGTTATGTAGTGCAACAAACTAGAAAAAATAATTGCAAAATACCAGCTGAATGCAATTAAGTTATGCATCCTCAAGGATCTCTCTATGTACGTGCATGCAAGACGTGCTGCAGTACTTGTAATTATATCTATGAAAGGGAACTTTACCAGCTAACGACACTCTGCAACAGGAGCATGTTATATCTGATGTTAAGCCACTTTTGGGTTGTGCCATGGCTGGCACAGTGCTCGTGCTACTGCTTTGGGCATTGATAGCAGCAGCTGCTGCCATTCTCCTCTCTGCAGCAGCTGCTCTCTTTTCCCTCTCAATAGCTTCAGCCCTCTTAAGTTCCTGCTGGACGAGAACAGAATATCAAAAGAGGAAAAATTGAACAACCCATAAGAGTACAATGAACCTGAATTCTTTAAGAGTATTAAAAACTAATAAATATGTTAAAAGGACTAATAAGGAAACAGCATCACATCACAAAAGTGCTTTGGAGGATCTTCATTGTCACAATATTCCTATTCTCAACCCAAAAATGGTTAAAAAATAATAATAAAATCCTTACCTCTGTAGATATTTTTAATCCTCCGCTAGGCTTAGATTGTCCCTTGATAGCTGAAATTGGAGTAGCTCGATTACCTAGAACTGCCGCGGCATTTTGGGATGATGCAGCCTCAGCCTGAATTAACATCATAAAAAGTGTTATCAACATATTACAGAAATTTGGAACTGTCAAAAGGCAAGAAAAAGAAAAAAACACCTATTTCATGATACAGATCATTTATTGCAAATCCTGAATGCTCATATAAAACACGCTTTGCATGCTTTTGGGTTACTACATGCAGGTTATGCTCACATGATTCAAAAGTCATCTTGGAAGTAAAGATGTCAAATCATCTGTTTTGGTATACTGCCATTGAATTGCAATGCAAGCATAAGATTGGGTTATCTCTGTATGTAATAGATGATAGATCAATAATGGGCTACCAAAAAACTCCCTGAGGAGATGACATTACTAATAGGCCTGTTATTCAGCCTCTTAAACATTGAAGATAATCTAGACTCTATTTCTCAATGGACTTCGTCATTTTATAGAATCAAGAAAGCTCAGGTTCCACTTGGGTGAGAAAAAAAGGAGTGGGTGTATCTCTTTCCAGTTTGAATGACTTCATCATTTTAAGAGGTCACATGTTTCGTTCAAAAATCTCTTCCTTAAACCAGGCATAGAAAAACACAACAAAAGAAGAAGAAAAAAATTATAGCCATCTTAAATTTAATAGCTAGCAAACGTTTTTAATTAACGTAGATGAGAAGTTGATGGTCTGCCTGCCATTCAAATAGGAGACTTCTGTAATTTTATTAAATGGTTGTATTTGAATGTTTATACGTTAAATATGATGCTAATACCAGCTGTGTCCTTGCAAGCTCATCCTAAGACAATGAATAAACAGGTTAGAAGGAACATAGTATCCCAGTGTTAAAAAACATGAAATACCTGAGCCTTCTTTTCTCTAGCCTTGCGTAATTTCTTCAATTCTTTTGCTCTAGCTTTCCTCTTTTCCTCTTTCTCTGTCTGAACAACCACAAACATAAAATATCAATTTAAGCATTGAACTTGAATGTATCAAAATCACAAAGCAGCAGAATCATGGATGCGTTAAAGTATATGCTTCTACATTAGGCAACTGACTTTATGAAGTGGCCCAGAAGTCCCAATGACTTCATAATTCTAACTCCATACAAGATAAGTAGCGATGGTTAAGTTAACAAATAATTTATGAGCAAAGCTCCAATTGAAAATGACCAATAAAATCTTATAACAATTAGGTTACAGAAAGCCAATGCATTTGACAAGCTAGGATAAGGCATCAATGCTCCACTATGAATCAGCCTGATTAAGACAGATGCATAAATAAAATTACTACCTGCTTAGCAGCTTGAGATTCCTCCATTTCTTTTGTTAATGCACTAGGCACATTAGCAGCATGCCAATCCCATCTATCAATGTTTAAAGCCATAAAGCGTCTAAATGTATTTCTGACTTCCTTATCATTTGCCAGCATATAAGGGGTCCGCCCCCTTTCATCTTTGATACAAGGATCCAAACCCTGTTCTAGGAGTTCCAAAACCTTATGAACATCACCAGATTGTGTTGCTTCATGCAAAGGTGTTGTCGTGCCAGCAATTTCACTTTCACTCCCACCTGATACATGCAGATCATCAGATTTTTTTTTAATAGAAGGAGGTTCGGTAGATTCAGCACTATTAATGCTGTTGTTCAAGTCCTCTTTGCTGGGGCCAGGGCAGCTATTTGTAATGGTGCTTGTGGTTGACACCAAGTCATCAATGGTGTCTGGGAGGCTTTCCTTCTCATCCACTTCATAGGTGACTTGTGCCAATTGGTTGTAAAGGCGCCGTGCTTCTTTGAAAGTAGGCCTCCTAATACTCAATGGTATACTTCGAACATGGTGCTGATGGCTGAAATATGCTTTATTGCCATCAAAAAGTAGTTGCCGATTGCTTGAAGGTGCATATAAGTAAATACATGATGAAGCGTCAAAATAAGGCTTCCAAACATCAAGTAGTTCTTGAATATCCTACATTTCATATTTATGAGAAAATAATCAGTTAACGAGGACAGGAATTAAAACATTTATGTCACAACGACATCAAACAATCGATTTACAAACCAAAACTTTGAATCGCCATATTAGGATAAGTTAGTGGAAAAAAGATGGAAACCAACTTTATAACACTTATTCTGTTAGATCCCTACTTCACTATTTCAGGATTAACCGTGTAGTTACTTTATTTTACAAATAGATCATGGGAGCCAAACTGCTTATAGAGGCACTGAAAATAGAACTATGCTTAACAACATAATCCAAAAATGATAACAGCGACAGTTCACACTTGATACCTTCTTCAAAGCCAGTTCATTATACCGACGAAGTGAAGCTCCAGCAGAATGTGCAGCTCTACCAGTACCATCTTTAGATGATTGTTTTTTACCAGCTTTGGCTCTTACAACATATCTAAATCACAAGGGCAGGAAGAACAAAGAATTCAACATTTCCACAACAAAACGCAGGACAACTTTAATAATTCCCAAGCAACAATTCAAAAGGCACATAAAGATCATGGTTTTGTGCAGTCTCTACACTAACCTGTGAAATGTTTTATGAAGAACAGGCGAATTCCCATCAAAAACACACCCAACAAAATGTCCACCACTAGCAAGCAACACAATCCTCAGACGCGTCCCGTTCCTCTCCTCATGAATCAAAAACTTCAACCTCTCAATCACTTCACTCTCTCTCAAACACCCCCCAAGAACATTATCATTCTCAAAACAAACACTTTCACTATCATTCAAAACCAGACTCTTCCATATCGAAACTCTCTCTCCCGTTTTAAGACGAATAAACAACTTCTGCTTCACACTCTCTACTAACCCTCTTTGCGCATCAGTCCGCAAAATGGACACCTTTTCAGCTTCATCTTCTGATCCTGACACGCTCGAGATATCACAATCTTTGAATGATTCATCAAAATCTTCCTCTTTAACAATATTTTTTCCAGCGATGCTTAATTTAACCTGAAATTAAAACAATTGGTTTTCTACTTAAAATACATACATACATACATACATACATCCATACATAAAAGTTAACCTCTGTAATTACATTGATTCGATGAATATCGGATTTAAAGTGAAACCGCTGGTCTTGGAGAGAATCGAATTCGGCTTTGCAAGTGTTACAGGTCCATCTAGGAATTGTGACTTCGACGCCGTTTTTGGAAATCGTATCGACTTCGTCTAGAGTTTCGATGGGAGAGGGAATTTCGGGTGCAACTGAAGTTGATGCAGGGGAGGGGGAGGAGGAAGGGGAGAGTAAACGACACGCATCGAAGAAATCGGTCGGGACGTCGAAGATAGAACGGTGCCGTTTCTCTTGTGAAGTTGAGTTAGTGGCGGGGAGGAGAGGTGCGGTCGCCATAGTCACCACTGCTTGTCTGTTGGATTACTTCTGTACGCGTATTAGGGATTTTGTTGATTTATCCAGAGAGAGAGAGAGGTGTCATTCCAGTTTGTCTTCCTTGAAACGACGTCGGCCCACATAGGAGGTTGTTTCATGCTTTATGTTCTCTCATAGTCTCATTCAAAAGGAGGCCGTCATCTCAGTTGTCAATATGGTGCCTAAGTTTAGATCTTTTACTTTTATGAACGATAGTGTTTTAAATAAAGCTCATATATATAATTATATATTTTAATAAGCTTCTTTGAATCTAATATAATTATAATTATGGATAATTGAGAAACAAACTTATAACCACCTGGTTCAACATCATTAAATCTACATATAAAAATAAAAATCAATCATGAATAATGCTAATCTTGGGCAAAGATTGTTCTCAAGACTTTCACCCGTCCTGTTATAGATTTATGTGATCAGCTTATTTCAGGATGTAGTTTGAGGAAAATATATTTAGTAAAATTAGATCAATTTGATAAAAGAAAAAAAAAACCCCATAAAGCTTAACTTTTAGATCAAGGTAACCAACTTTTAAACCTTCCAAAGTAGTAAATCCAATTCGTTCTGTTCTACATCTATTGAGCTAATTAAGCGGAGCAAAAATACTAAAATACACATAATAGAGCCATTTATGGGGGCCAAAAGAATACAAAGAATTCAAAATGCAAAACAAGGATTGAAAATAACTACAAGTGAACTGCGAAGGATAATAATCAAACTGCAAGTAAGCCTGATTATATGAATGAATACAATCCAACTGCAAGTATCTGAGCAATGAGGCGAAACAGATGCCCGAGTACCATAAGCACCAAAGGATCAACTTGTCAATGGCTTTGCCTTACGTACATGCCCCATACTATTAACAAGATCTTTTCGGATGCAAACTGGAAACCTATGGATGTCCTTGAGCACTTTCAACCGCCAAAGAACATATGGGAAACTCATCTGATCCCTAGATGTGAAACGAACTACTTCATTAAACCAGAGGCACATAAACAGGTTAGTCAATGGTGTATGCTCCCTCACAATGATTGAGGCCTCGTTGAGAGCTGCAAAGACCAACAATTATGCAATCACTCATCATGTTCCTACAACGCCAAAAGGTGGGTGTGTGTGTGTGTGTGGGTTGGGGGAGGAAAGGAGGGGGATTGGATCGATGCAACTCATTCCAGCCGAATCAAATAAGGCTGTGGGCTTCAGGGTGCGAATATAGATGTGTTTCTGTGACTTTCCCTTTCCACTATTACATCCAAATATTTGAGCAAAAAACAGAGGAAACTGGCTTGGATCGGAAAGCCTGGTCTAGTGTTTGTTACCTGAAGCCTATATTTATTTAATACCATCATCACCTTAAAACAAAATAGAATTTACCTTTCTTTCCGTATAATTTTTTGTCTTCAGGCAAGCCGTCATGCCGATACTGAGTTATCTGCACTTCCACTTCTTCAGGGGTGGCTTTGTGTTTCTTGACAACAGCCTTAGCCTCATCATAAACACTACTGCGAGCTCCATGTTCAGAAATTGCCAAGACAGAATTTGATCGCCAAAGGAGGGCTTCCAAAACACCTAAAGGGTCTCTCCTAAATTGGGACTTTGAATCGACCCAGATAGAATACTTTGCCTGAGGAAATAAGCGATGTCCCAACATCTGGCAACAGCAGAAGTTGATAAGAATACCCTCCAAAGACAATCAAAACACAGACATGAAACATGCCGACAACAGAGGAAAAGCAGATGAGTGATGCTATCTTCCAAAAAGAATATACAAGGAATCATGCATTACTTTGATCTTTCCAACATAGATTGTATGATCTCATACGTGATACTGGCCAGTTATCCAAACAGTGGTTGTTTTCTGCCAGTACTAATTAATATTTGCATGGCACTACCAGTTTACAAACAAAACAAGGAAAAACAATTGCTTACAGCAATCAACATATGGAAATTATAATATGGTTAAAATAGTTTTGCTGCCCCATATTGTTCTGCCTTTTTTAGACAGACAGTTGTTAAACAAGCATGTAGAAGACCAAGTAGGATCCCATTAACTCCCTGCAGATATCCTTTCTTATTCCCCATCTCATCAATAATTTTCTAAAACAAAAACATATTGAATAGAAGTAGATTAAGAATAGCAGGTTTCATCACTCCCATGGTTGGTTCTTAAGCACTGACCTCCTTAGATCCTTTTGATCTGAAATGCTGTCCTGGACCATATCTTTATAAATGCTCTCTCATAGACAGACTTTATTAAAGGGGCTCATGATACACCGCTAAAGGCAAATGAAGCATGAAACCATAAGGATGCATGGATAACTAATATGCCATAACAAACTACTGAAAGTGAATTGAATCATGAAAATTCTAGAATTCCTCTGATCCTCTCCAGCTAAATGCAATGGAAGGCTGACCCACTGTGACTGTAAAATCTGACAATCTTCCCTAACCCAAAACCCACAAAGGAAAGCAGTAGAAATCCATCCACCCTGTTCGAGGTACCCCGTGAATTCCCATCATAAACCAGTGGGCGAATTAAAAATTAAAAAATGGCTACAAGACTCTCCATTTTGGTGACAAGTTACACAAACATTAGGAGATAAGGTCCTGAGAGGACTTCTAATCTGCAACAGATGGTTAGTACTAACCTTTTCTGAGAACCATTGTCCGCGTGAAAGCCCTAACTTTGGACTTTGAAGGAAACCTTAGCTTTCCAGAAAAATGAGATGAGGTAAAAGCTAGCAAGTTTGGGTTCTGAGAGAGATGGCACAAAAAAAGACTAAGAGGAAAAATTTCCAGACCCCTTCAAGAATCAAACTCTATGATCTCCCATCTAGAACCCAATCATTCAAGATAGGAATTAGGGAAAGAAGATCCTGAGCTTTCCCATAATTAAGATTTCGAAAGGTATGAAATATCCAATGAATCCCCCCTTCCAGCAAGAAACACACACACTCTGGTTTGAAAAAACAAGATATAAGGAAATTTGAAGCAAATACCAAACAACTGAAAATTCATACCCAATCAAAACTTATGTACAATAACTGTTTTCCAACAATCTTTGGATTAAGCAATGGAAGGGAGGTTATAAAAGCAGCATTATGTGGGATAAGCAAAAATTGTTAAGACTACAAATAGAACGGAGATAATAACCATGAAGATGGAAATGAAATCTCAAATGAAGCAATAGCATGCCGAAAAGAAAGGAATTCAAGAACGAGCAAGAAAGGAGAATGATTGCATATAACTTCGATACCTTAGGGATTTTACCATTCAACCTTTGGTCTGCAAAAGGAAGATCCCTTACAACCACAACACGCCATTTCCCAATAAAATGGTCCTCACCAATTCTGTGCTCCTGTGACTCCTGAGCTGCTAGAGTAATTTCATCCCAAAAGGCGACATAACAAACCTGCATAGTGGATTGCAAGTGTTTGTAAAGACTGGATGTAAGAAAGAAATAACGTAAGACACCTGGACTCCGCATGCTGACTGACCTTCTCAAGTGTGACCTCTGACATTCCAATAGGTTGATGAAGGTCATCTCCACCACCAAAAGCACATGTAGACACCACAACTTTGCAGGTTTGCATGTAACTTCTGTCCTCATCGGAAATCTTAAACCCACCGTTTTCACTGTAAAACCCACAGTGCAGCTTAGCTGTTTCATTCACCTGAAACCACAAATTTACAGGCAGTATGAAAAACAACTGGCATATAAAACCAAAGGATTAGAGAAGTTTGAGGTCAAAGAATCCTGTATGTTTTGCAGTTTGAGAGTTTCCAGCCAAGGCAACCTTATGCTGCACCTTAGATATGAAGGGAATAATGATCTATTTGATCTTAAATAAAGCCAAAGGTTTTGAGATGTAGCTTATAACCTTAAAACTTCTCTCCCTCTGATCAAAAGTTTGATGTCCAGTAAATAAATTAAATCTTGTGCCCTCTGTGTGCTGTCCAGACAAAGTAATGTTCCCTCCTATATGTCGTGTATCCTTCTCTGATATGTACACCACGTTTTTCACAGGACCACTGGTATCATCATGGATTGGAATATCCAAGTGTTGAAGCTCTTCATAAGGTAGCAGCTTCAAGCAACCTGATACGATCCACAAGCTCTGTGTCACATATCGAACTAATTTCAACACCACTAAGAATCAACATAGATAAATGCCATAAATAACAGATCAAGATTTAAAACTTTGCCAAACATCAACACCATAAACCAGCTAATCACATGCTACAATAAAGTCAATGAAAAGATTTATCTTTCCTCCTCTTCTCTCTTCTCCTCCCTCTAACACATATTTTGAACAGAACCATATTTGAAAGTATTGCTTGTGTGATGAAAACACGGTTTTCTCCTGTGATGTGATTTTAGGGGGTGTTTGAAAATATGATAGCGATTGCCTTTCAAAGTGATTTCTTGGAAAATATATTAAAATAACATTTTTTTTATTTTTCAAAATTATTTTTTACAACAGTATATCAATATATTAAAATGATATAAAAACACAGAAAAATATTAATTTTTATGTAAATAAAAAAATCACGTTTTGAAAACAAAAAAAAAGCCTACATTACTCTAGCCTAAGATTTTTTATTCACAATGGGCAAGCAATGTAATAATCACCAAGATTTTTATCATTTTTATGACAACACAGGATATTCAAGTGAAAATCAACGCAGTAAAACACAATGTATCTCTTCCATTCCAGTTATATATAAACTAATCACAAGTAAAATAGTTTGCGCCAACGGAATCTCGATGGGGAAAAAATTACAGGAACATTGAACAAATTAAGGAGGTAAATCTCGGTAATTACTTACGTTCTCTAACTCCACCGACAATGTGAGTCACTGGATCGAGCCGGTTCAAATTGCCCCCTGATTTATTATTATTCAGATCAGCTTGAAAACTCAGCTTTCTCACTTCAATAACTCGTTCAGATACTTTTGCATCATCCAAGCTCGGTTTTCTACCAATCTTCGAGGCTTCAAATATTAGCAATCCAGCAGCGGGAAGGAAGATCAAGAGCGTCCAGTACTTTAAAACAAACCTAATGATTCTCTGTGAAAAATTGTTCTTGAGTCGGTGATGGTGTTTCTTGCGTTTTCTACGCACTCGAGCTCGCATTCGACCCAGTTCGTCTGAGTCGTCGTCGTCAGCTACGGAGATTGATATGCTGCTGCTGTTGCTGGGGAGTTTTGGTGACGCCATTGAAAGGAAAGAAACTGTGATTGTTTGCAATAAAAGTGTTGAGAAAAATGAGGATTTTGAAATTGGGATTTTGGGTGATTATACTCTCCTCTCCCCTCCTTTATTCGGTGATTTTTCTTTTCTGGTGAAAATTTTTAAGCTACAAAATAGCGTTAGCAATGAATAATCATTTACAAGTGAGGGGAAGCAAAACACACTGATTTTTGTTCTTATATATTTTTTATGGGCCATCTTCGTGTTTCTCGGCCCTTATTAATAGTGGATAGGGTTCACTGTAGCCCTTTGTCTGTTTGGGCTTATGCCATCAATTGGTATCGTCATTGTCTTCGAGAGCCATTATGTTACGAAAAATATGAATGCGGATATTCTTATTCCAATTCAGATGTAAGAGAGTTAGAGCCAGTCTCATTTGTTTTTCTAGCTTTTAATATTTCATTTCAAAATAAAATACCAAAAAATGTTTCATAAAGATTTTAAAAAATAAATTTTGAGCACGAATGTTATTTTCATAAAAGTATATTATAAATATATATTTACTGATATATAGTTACATAGTTTTGATAATCTTAAATATTTTAAAATCAGCTAGCATGAATTATTTCATTTTAAATATATTATTTCCTACCTTATATGTATATTAATTTAATTACTTTTATTTTTATTTATTTTAAAAACTAACTATGCAATTTTTTATTTTTTATTTGCTTTTTTTATTATATTTGTATGTTCTAAAAAAGAAATAATTCATTTTTTAACAATTCATTTATTTTTTAAGAAAATATTTTAATTTATATTTTAATCCAAACAACATGACTATAGATTACCAAATAATTTAAATGATTTCACTCACAGTATAAAGAACAGTTAATTACTAAATAATTTAATTCATTTAATCACATAATACAACATCATATATATAGTAAAGGCCCAGACATACGCTCTATTAGATTCTGTTGATCTAAAAAACTAGAAAGAAACAAGGAACTGTGAACAAAAAATTAATAATGTGATTCCCCCTATACACATGAACTAGTTTGTCTTGGACATCAAAGTTACTCTCTCAAGAATTCAAAATTAAGTGCAAGTATATTTTACATAAAATATTTTTCGGTGGTGATAGTAGAAATGAAAATGATAATAATAAAATAATGGTGATTAATGAGATAATCATGGTAGTAAAAAAATTAATTATTAGTAAAAATGTTATACATAATGTAATTATAAATAGTTTAATAAAATAAAATAAAATATTTTATAAAAGATATTTTTAATTAGAGTTGATCTGAAAAAATAAATATTTGGTTAAAATTATGATTGAAATTGAAATTAAAGAAAAATAATTTAATATGTTTGGTTAAAATTTTTTTTGAATTTGAAGTTATAAAATAATTTTAAAAATATATATTACTATTGATGACTTTAAATTTAACTATTGTAGAATTAATTACTCTTATTATATGATGAAATAAATAATACTTTATATAAAATATTTTTTTATTTTATTAAATTATTTATAATTACATTATATATAACATTTATTCGATAAGAATTACAGTTTTTATAATTTTTTAAGCATATAATAAAATTATATAAAATATTATCAAGTATAAAATTGATAAAAGTTATTCATGTTAATTGCATTGTTCCGTGAACAATACAATTAATATATATAGTGTATATAGTGAATAAAAAATAATATTTATCTGTTTTTCTTTTAATCATAAAAATTATGTAAGATTTATATAAAATAAACTAATATTTTTTATTAAACAATTACAAATTATGTTTTAATTAAAATACAGCAGCAACCAACCACGTAAACAAACAACACCTAATTAGCCTTTGAATTCACATTTTTTAAATAAACCTCTGCCCCCCTCTATCTCCCTGTCAATACCCATAAACACATTCAAGTACACAATCCTGTGTCTGTTCTTTGTTCCTGTAGTTTCACGACAATGGAGGAAAGAGTTTCCGAAGAATCAGCACCGCCGATGAAAGTCTCTTGGGATTGGTGCTGATGATCAAGATGACAGACACGTGTTCCCTACGGGGACCAAGTTGCATGAGCTGAAACAAGAAGCTTCGATATTCAAGAACGTATATAGTAGCTGGTCTTCCCGTGCCTCTTGACCTTGCAGTTCCCATTTGGCATAGTGTTGCTAGTAGCTCTCTCTGTTCTTTTAGCGGTGGCGATCTTTATCGGCAATTCCCAAGCTGAAAGTCTGCACATTAATGGCAACCAACCTAACAGCACTAATTTCTTGGTACTATCTTTTTTCTGTTGTTGTCACGCACTAATTTCTTGGCCCTATCTTTTTTCTGTTGTTGTCACGCACTTGTTACTTGGCTGAGGCTTGTTTTAGTTTCTTGATTTTTCCTGGGGTTTGAGCTTCAAAATAGGCTTTTTTTAATTAGATTGATTGTGTTTGTTTAAGCTCATGCTGCTTAAAGACCTGCGGTGTTCTTCTATTACATTGGTTGCTGCGGGTTTATATTTATTGGAGTGATTATTATTTTATCTGGAAAAGTGGTTTTGCTTCATGGTGCTTGTTTCTTTTTCTTTTATTTTTTCCCCTCTTGTCGGAAAGGAATTGTTAGAAAATGTGCGGTTTGAGAGTGTAATAGATTTTTTTCAAAATAAATATATTAAAATGATATTTTATTTTTTAAATTTATTTTCATTATCATCGTGTCAAACAATGCTTTACGTGCGGGGCTCCCGCTTCTCCGACTATGCTGTCCGTAACTTGAAGAAGTTGAGATTTATACTTGTTATAAAACATGTTGGGATTTGTTACTCTCATGTAACATCCTTCTAGGGACTCCTGTTTTTTCGGAAAAAAATCTGTGGCTGGCGTGAAACTTGATTTTTCTGTTTCTTCAAGTTAGTTTTAGTTTTTATAAAATTATATTTATTTTAATATTAAAAAAATAAATTTATTTATGATTAATCTATTAATAATATGTTAAATAGTACAGGTGAAGTTACCGATTAATTGAAGTGGAAATAATTTTTGGTGAGTATATTCTATCCTCTCTGTCTATAAAGCTTTCAATAAATTTATTAATAAAACAGAAATTATAAATAAATATTTTTTAATGAATAGTTTCCCTCTATGATTATATAGGTAAAATAATCATAGATGAAATATAAGTATAAATACTAATAATTTTTTATTATTTAATAATGAATGTTGTGCAAGTAGCACATGTGCAACTAACAAATTTTAGTTTTTTCTATGTGAGTGTTTGTTTTTCAATAATTTATTTATGTAAAAGTCAACATGCATGTTTTATAAAGATCAATGTACATGAATTTTTTTTTTTAAAGAATAGAAAAAAGATGACATGAAAAAAAAAATTAGAAAAAGAAAAAAAATGAAGTGTTAAAAAGTTAAAAACACGTTATAATGCTAAGATGAAATTTATAGTATCATAAAAAAATATTAATAAGATAAATTTACAAATATTATGAAAAACCAACTTTAAAGTTAGTGATGAAATACTAACAAGGAAGCATCTTGTTATCTTTAAATAGTATGCATAACAACTTTAAAGTTAGTTTTTTATGATATTTATAAATTTATTTTATTGATATTTTTTTAATGATATTAATAGTTTCTCATTAGAGTTCTAGTGTTTCTTTGATGTTTCAATTTTTTTATTTTTTTATTTTTTTTTGTTTTTTTATTTCTTTTTCTAGTCATTAGACTTTGATGTTTCAATTTTTTTATTTTTTTTTTATTTCTTTTTCTAGTCATTATATTGTTTTTGCTTCTTTCATGTTATTATATTTATTTAAAACATATATATTTACTTTTGCATCAATAAGTTATTGAAAAAGCAAAAATCTAAGTAAGAGTACTGAAATTTACTAGTTGCGATGTGCTACATATACAACATAATAGTTGTATGTGCATATCAAGTACCATGTTAATTTTTATTATTATTCGTTTATATATGCTAATTTAGATTTTTATTTTTTTTATAATTGTTCATGTGTGTTAGTTTACAACAAAGATGTACTTCCTGGTCAGGAGAATTACGAACGCCATTTGCATAGAGGCTGCCAACATTCAAGAAAGACTGTGGAAGGTTCTAAAATTACTGCTGATTTTTTTTTTTAAATCTTGTTTGTTTTTATTTTAAAAGTATTTAAAAAAAATTAATTTTAAATTTTAAACTAATTTTTTGATATTTTTAGATTATTTTAATGTACTGATATCAAAAATAATTTTTAAAAATAAAAAAATATATTATTTTAATATATTTTTAAATAAAAAATACTATAAAAAACAATCATAACCAGAAACTAAATATACTCTAAAAAGACTTTAAAATCGTCTCACAACTCAAGCAAGAATTTGGAGAAACCAAATCCTAATTCTAATTTAACCCAAGTAAGTTTCTAGATCAAAACCCCACCTTGCAGAAGTACCCCTTAGACCACTGGTAGCAATGCTGACTTCGAAATCACTGCAATAAGCTGCTTGATCGCTATTGCTAATGCCAACCGCAAAAGCATGTTTACAACCATGACTTCTAGCACTATTACCAGTTACAGCACCACCTCTCCAACAGTGATTGACAGTTCTGTTCACGCTGCTTCTTGATTAAAATTAAACGATGACAAACATGTATTAACCTTGTTTAATATTCATGTAAACAATTAAATCGGGTTTTTTTAGTTGTTAGTACTGGTCTGACCTGTGCAATATTGCAGGGAGACCAGAAATTATTTAAACCTAAAAGTACTATTCAAGTTCCAGGAAATTAAATCATTTTGGATTTTTTTTCCCATCAAGATCAATTTGAATTATTGATTGTATGATTGTTAAAGCAGCTTAATAAAAGATATCAAAATAATATGTTAATATTTTATGTGTGATTGCAAGTAAAAAAAAATTATAAAATTCAAAATTTATTTAAAATATTAAGAATAAGAAAACAATTTGAATTGAATTTTCATGAATAATTTATTATTAGACATTATTATTTTCATATAAAATATATAATAATTAAAAACATATTATCAAAACACATACATAAAATTATAATAGTATTGAAGAACATGTCAGAACTACTGAAGAGTAAATTAATTTGACAAATGTTTTTTCAAAAGCAAAAAGGAGGCCCAATATTGTTTTTTCATCATAAAGAAAATGCCCCCCACCCTTTATTTATTTTTTTAAAGAAAAAATAAACGATAAATCGTTTGCATTTGTTATTAAAAAAATAAAAATTCACGTTGCTGTCATATGGAGCTTGAATGTTTATGCTGTTCATCCGCAATTAATTCTATTTACCATGTGATCAATTTAGCAGGAGGTGTAATGATTAATAATCTCGTCCTATTAAGGCAACATGTGCCTCCCCCTTCATGCATAAAATATATATATTAAGTATTAAAAATGCTTAATTAAATGAAAATGCATTTACAAATTTTGGTGTATTTCAGTATTTGTGAAACCTCAAAGTGCTTTCTAACAATTGACCTGTATGTTCCCAGGACTGATCTTAGATACAGAACGATGTAAAGAATCACCCTCCATGGAGGAGATGACATCCCGAAAAGCAGCAGCACAAGGATTTGGGGCTTTCCTCTCCCATAAAAAAGAATCCTCGAATGTGGGCTCCTTCCTTTCTTGTGATTTGTTGCTCAATCAAGTTCATATTGTGACAAGAAGTCAGTCAAAGAGCCAAATTCCTCGTTCTTTCCCACCTGATTTATGCTTAAGCCGGGTCTAATTACAGCCAGTGCCTTGCCTAATCAAACAAATACCACTTAACACTGACTTTACTATTTGATGGAGGTTTTGCATAAAAATCTAGAGACGACAAATGATAGATTCAACTTGAGAAATGTAATCTACTCCAAATCTTAACCCACGACTCATCTAAAAAGACGAAGCAATAATTAACATGTTGCTAATCAATATCTTTTTGCTACTTCAGGACCTGGGCCATTTCTCATTCGGTTCTCAGCCTTGCTTCAGTACTGCACTTCTTGGATTAGTTTCAAGACTTTCAGGTAACGTTTTCCTTCTTGGATTATGTTGCTAAGCAATAATTAACATGTTGCTAAGCAATATATGCCCATGGATATGTTAAGAGTTCCTTATCTGAGTGCTTACAACTCCCTTTTGTTTTCTTGGAGCGTCCTCGTAGTTTGAAGAACTGGATTTGCACATGCTTGCTATGACTATTTAATAATTTTCTTTTGAGTGGACAGGAATGTATTACTGCAGACTGGCTTAGTAATTTTCCTTATCCAAGGAATATCTTGCCCTGCTTCTTAGTCAAACTAACTTGATGCTGATGTATAAGCATGTTCTGCTGTATCTCATCTACTATTAGCATAAAAAGTAAAAATCAAAAGAAGAACGGAAGAATACCATCAATAAAAAAGATTAAGCCGTAATTTTTTGAAAAAATAAAATAAAAATAAAAATAAAAATTTACCAACAACAAACTAGATTACCACCTTTAATATGTATTATTCTATCAAAACCAACAACAAACTAGATTACCACCTTTAACATGTATTATTCTATCAAAAAAAAAAACCTTGACAACATTTCTAATAATATAATAAAAAATTATTTTTTGACGCAAGTAGGCACTACATGCACAACCCAAAAAGCTTGGGTGCCTCCCACATGCCCCATTTTTTATTTGTTTTTCTTTAATCAAATACTAAATTACCTTAATAATAATAAAAAAGATTATTGTAAAAAGATAAAAAAATCCATGAATTCCAATTTTAAAATCTTTGTTTTTAAAGGTAGTTTTTATTGTGCTTTTTAATTATTTATTATTTTAATATTTAGTCAAATATGAAATTGGTTTTTAGTTGACATTATAATAATAAAAAAATCATTAAAAAAATACAAAAAAATACCTCTTGATACCATTTTTAACTGATTTATCTCTAGTTAATTTAACAATAATTAATAAATCATGTAAAAGGATTTTAATATTCTTGATAATTAGCGTAAAGTTTCTTGGATGAAAGAGTTAAACCATCAATACACTGTTTCAATAAACAATGCAAATACGTCTAGAGATACATTGTTTTTCCAAGGTCTCTTAGCTTTCGTTGATAGGGACGGTCATGGATACCGAAGTGTACTATTCATATACAAACTCGAATTAAAAACAAGTATCCACACCTGACTGGATATGGATACTCGAACCTGATCTCAATCCAAATGCTATAATTTATAATTATTTAATATATAACTACATTAATATACATGTAATTTATATTTTTAACTTTAAAGTTTATTTATTTTACATCGGTTTAAATCAGGGCCCATACCCAATTCAAACCCCACCCTTCACCTTTGAGTCTCACCCAAACCCCAAATCAGGTTTAGGAAGGTACCATCTAGGTTCATGTGAAATTGTCACTCTTTTTTCACAAAACAAAAGCATTTTCACTAATGAATGGTGTTGTTGCACGGCTAAATTTTTAAAATTCCCAATCATATCAAGGCATTGTATTTAATCCAAGCACTGATTCCATCATTTTGGAACCATGATTCTGAAATCTCAACTAGCAACAATACCGAGCTATTTTCTTGATTTTTTTTCCACCAAGCTTGAATGATTAAATATTCAACAAGCAGAAAAATCTTTGAGGGAAGAAAAAGAAAAGAACAAGCTTGTCGACAGTTATTCAGGACAGCATTTACAAAGTTAGGCAAAATATTTTTGGAACACTGCCATCTAACTTTTTAACCAGAACCTTCAACTATCTATATTCAATTTTGACGAAGTAAATTGGGTAAATACATGTACAAAGATACGAGATGGAATGCTGTAATATTTCATTTACAAAATCATCAGAAGAATTGATGGCCAAAAATGAACTCATGCCTTGAGGGAATAATAACTCGTCCAAGACAGCAAACTACAACCCAACAAAGAATCAAAAAATGCTGTAAACACTCTGTGGAATCAGGCTCAGGACATAGAGAGTTGTTCCGCTGGTCAAATACATGTTACACCCACAGGACAGCCGCGGACTGTAAATCAACTTCATATCTGATCTAGGGCAGCAAGCATACCCTCGTATACATTAATGACATTAAAGCAGGATATCGTATTTTCTGGATTCAACTAAATAAAAAATTTCAGAGGCCTAAATGCTATGATTTTATAAGTGGGCTCAGTCCGTCGCCTTCCCAACCAAGCTTGAGCATCTGATCGACCACTTTCAAGCTCAACTGCAAGCAGATATCAAGGGAGTCACAATAAGGTTTCATTAACAGCAAGCATTTCAATCAAAATAATGAGAGGGTTACGTGCATCACAAACAACTGAAATAGATTACAAAATATTGGACTATTTCCCCCCAAAAAGCATTGTTTTCAAATACACACAAGAAGGCAAAGCAAACTGAACAATACAAATTTGTGAGAACGCTGTAGATTACTTCAAAATATAAAGGGCCAAGCATTTAGCAGTTTTTGTGTTGCCATGAGACGGTTTAGCAAGTTGAACACATGATGCTTAAATATGAGATTTTTGGGGATAAAGGTCCATTAGACGTGTACTAACAAGACCAGGAGCACATTATCATAGAATTACCCGCTGTTAAGAGAAACAAGAACGTGAAAAAATTGAACTTACAGCAGGATCAGTGAAGATTATCAACTGTTTATCTGCAGTTGATTCCACGAGATTTGTGCTATCATCGCTTAAAGCCAGAGCAGTAATATCCTGGCCTTCTCCAAGTTTCAGAACATGAAATACCTGGACAAAATGTGGCATGCTAGTTACTAAAATTCAATTAACAGTGAGATGTAACAGATGTATCATAAGCAAAATCTTGAATAACTAAGGACACTTCAGAACTAAGTGAAGTATCTGTTGGGCACTACATAAAATGTCTATGTTATCATGCCAGGACATATAAATAACAGGTCTGTCTATTGAAACAGCGAGGGAAAATTAGCAGCAGCAGCCAAGAGTACCAGAGTCCATTTAACATATGTCAGGGAGCACATGCGGTCATCACTTAAAATACTAAGATGACGGTCACACATATTAACAATTTAAAATTCTCAGTTTCTTATACCTTTAGTGTGTAGAGATCCAGGAAACAAATCGACGGGGCAGGAACATCTAATCTGTTATCTTCACCAGTGTCCACTGATTCCAGATCAAAATCTGCAGCCGCTGTCTTTTTTAAGCTTAAGTTTTGGCTGTTATTAGAGGATCCATGATTTTCTGGACATGAGTTCATGCCAATCAAAGCACACTTCCCATCCACAGATATTTCAATGCAACTAACACTGCCAGATAAAGGAAGTTGTGCTCTAGCAATTAGTATCCCGTTAAGAGTATAGGTGTTTAGAGAATTTTGACATTTGTTCCAAGTCATTACAACCCCCTCGGATGAAAGACAAACAGAATGGGCCTCCACACCAAACAGCCTTCTGATCAAACGACCCCTTCTTATAGAATGCAACAGTACATCTGATGATTGGGAGCAAGAAACAACGATCCCAAGATCTGAACTGACACAACAACACAGTATTTCTCTGTGGTGACCACGAAGGACATGTATCGGACCCTCAATATGACGCCACCTACTTTTTTCTGCCAGGTTAGTTGCTAGAGTGCTACCGGCTGTAGGTGGGGTTCCAGTGCCTGTGGAAGGATCTGAGATACTACTTGAGCTCGAAGTGAAAGCTCTGTGCATCTTCCAGAGTAGTACAGTAGTGTCCCGTGATCCCGTGACAAGATAGTTGCCATCTGGAGAAAGAGCAAGGCAAGTGACTGGAGCACAATGTGCAATGGCAGTTTCTAGGGTTTTTGCACTATCTGCTGATATTAGCTTGATACTGCTATCTGCATGTCCACCTAAATATAGCCATAGAAGAATCAATATATTGGTTTTTCAGGAAAATGAAAAACAAATTTCATATGATAGTGAGGAAAAATTTAGCAAAACACAACTATAAATCAAACAAAATAAAAAGAAAAAAAATGACAAAAAATAACACAACTTATGCATAGATGTTAGACTTAGAGCACATATAAGCATGGATCAAAGGGTGGAATTTCTCCTTTTGTTTTTTGGCCGAAACCCTTGGCACCCTTAAGAGTATCAAGGTGCCATACAGTTTTCAAGTGAAAAAAGAGTCGAAATAAAAATGAAAATGAAAAGTAATTAAAGAATGCAGTGATGATTTTTCACATAAAAATATTTCCCTCTATTTTCTTGGAAAGAAAAGGGTAGGAAAATGTGCTTGCTTTCATTTGATTGAGGATCTTGGATAAAGATTCCCTAGTGTGCACCACTTTTTGATATTTTCAATGGTTTTTGCAAGCAATTTAATTCAATATCAACTCTAGAATCTTCTATATTTCCTACCCATTCAAGCCCTTGAGGTCTTCCCTGTCACACCCTGACCATCCAACAAAAATTCACTAGTTCGGATAGCAAAATGACCTTGTAAACCCTATCAGCCAGAACTGTGAAATTCACCATGTACCATGGACCAACTCCTGATTCCTGATTAGAACTGATTCAAGAATTTACCCTTCACATTATAAGTCCACAGGATACTTCTAATTCCTTTGACCTTCAAAGCTTGGAATTAAATAAGCAAAGTCGATGCTCAGTCTAATTTCCTAGATAATTGCAGAGAATTAAAACACCATACAACATCAAATGGTTGCAACAGTCCCCCCCCCCTGCTTGCCAGAAATTATGTTTTAAAACCTTTCTGGTATAAGTGAAAAAGAAATAATAAAAAAATATAAAGGCCCTAAAGACCTCTATTATTTCATGCGAACATAAATTTCAATTTAGCCAGGCAATGAACATTGCATGCCAGGCATACAAAAGTAGAGAAGGGATTGCATCTAATATCATCATAACAGAAATGACAAGAAACTCATGTAGTTTTAAGGCAAGTATTCAACATGATACTGGATAGTAACAAATGACACTTCTTTTCTAATTTGAAGTGGAAGCCAATGCTAGCAAAGGAGGTGAAACTTTTAAGCCTTGAATATTTTTGACAGATTTAGGAAGGGAATGCAAGCATCTCATTCCAGTTTGGATTGTATGCAGACAGTTTGTGGATCAATCAATACTTACCAGTAATTATTTCTTTGTCATGAGTGATGGAAACCACCGCTTTGCTTCTAATCCCAGATGAAGCAAATGCAAGTGCTTGGGGAAAATGCCACTCATCTCCACCAGACACAGATTGCCCTTTAAACATTCGCATGAATGTTCCACCAGCAGAGCTTGTTAAGGCCTTTCCATGTTGAAAGAGGAAAGGTGTGCCTTGGCCATCTGGCGTGTTGGGTTGCCACTTGTGCTGGGCAATATGTGCTGCTGGTGCATTTATATCAACAATTATGACAGCATCTGAAGATGCATGAATGGAAGCTGCAGGTAGATTGCAGCGTTCTGGGGCTGGAACAGAATATGGTTTGACTTCTTTTGGGTTCCTGAAGATAGTCTGACATAAAATGAAAATCTAAATCAGAATAACGTGCTCTAAATTAATACTGATGATTTTTATGATGGAATATCCCAACATGCAATTCACCAATTCAAACACAAAAGAAGGTTTTTTTTTTTTAATTACTATCAAAAGCACCATCAACTGTTATCAAGTTGTCCAACTTGCATCTAATGGATCAGCTATCTAAATGTCCAGCCTCTAATCTCAATCTGAAACCCTAGGACTAGTCCAGGGAAAACCAATGAAATATGTTCCTCCATGCTGAATGATCATTACATCACCAATTACCATGACCTTCCTCTAAGAAGCAGGTACATATATTGTTCATAAACAAGGTTAACTTATTAAACCAGCATATCCAATTGAGTGTTCTTGTCCTTGAAGAATATCAAATTTATATCATCTATATAATCATGAAATCTTAGCTATACAGGTGTAGGTTTGATAGCATGTGTCAATAGCAGAGTCTTTAGCCATTATCACACACTAAATCACAGTATACATGGAGAGCAAAAGGCTAAGTGAAAAATGAATTGAAACAAGAACTTGGACTCATACATGCTGATAAGAGTATTACATGCTTCCACAACTGTATCAGATTTAAGCCAAATTCATACCTGCAAGTGAAGAACATCAGCTAAGGGCATCCTCTTCAAGTGAGGAACAGTCAGAAGTTGGGATGGAGTCTGTCCAAAGTATGCAATCTGATCTTGTGTGGCATGTTGTTGTGCCTTTTTGTAAATAAACCAAAAAAATATAACAATAAGAAATAAGAAACAAAACCTCATTTTAACAAACAACAGAGGATAGTAGAGTTCCCATACTGGATCTGAAATCTTGTCAATATCTACCGCCCCTTCATAGGTGATGTAAAAGAAAACATTGTTTGCTGCTATAGCTTCTTTACCACGTTGCTTAAAGCTGCATGATCCAATTCATTAAACAGTTGAAATGAAAATTCCAGAGTTAAATTGCATATAATTTTTTTTTCCGGGAGGAAAATAATAAGATTGCAAATAATGAAACATAAGGGCGTGCAAGAATGAGACATTACTGATGGAATCAAACAAGTTTGCTCAAATCTTACCCGAATATGAGATCAATCCATTCATGCAAATGTGCAGATACATGCTCACTTTCAAGAGCCATATGATGCTTATGAATAAAATCAGTAGCATTTTCAGCCCAAGGAGGAAGTTTGACAGAATCTGAAAGAGCATTTAATCACAGTAAAGACTTCAACTCTGTATCTTTGAATTTCATTTACTTCACTAAAATATGGCAGTAAACATACCGAGCTTTCCACCCAACTGTGTTGTACCAAAGTCGATTGAATTTTCATTGGTTAAGATCTCGGGAAGATAAAACAGCTCAGGAACCTAAGGCAAACAAGAACCCACCACCCCAGAAGGGAAAAAAAAAGGAAGAAGTTATTAATTGCCATTACGTAGACAAAGATATGAGCAACAACTTATTATCATAGGAAAAAAATGTAAAAAGTGCACACAAGAACAAGTGATCATTATTGACACAAGACAAAGGATCAAAGCATACAATAAGATAAAGTGGTTCCTTTTATGCTAACAAGTCATTTCAGCACATGCATTACTCAAGTTGTTAAAAATTTAATGTATCATCAGTTAAAAGGAAAAATAAAATAAAATAACTCATTTGAGTTTATCAAACTAAATTATGTGAATAAATTAAAAATATTTTGTAAAAATATAAATCCTTTTGTGAGTTGGAGTTCTATTTGTATCTAATATAATCCTTACCATTAAAGAAAATGAATAAAACTCGAAGATTATTTTCTTCTTTTTTCAAGGGTTTTCAAAATTTGATGAACTTTTCCTTTTTTTTAATTTAAAATATTTTAGTTGAATCAAATGTTTGGTTAAGATTGTGAATTGCAAATCTGTTCTCTATTCTACATAAAATTTTGAAGAATGATAAAGACAATTTATAAAATAGTATTATTATTACTGTTATTGTTATTGTTATTATTATAATTATTATTATTAAGTTTTTCTTACTTATCTTGTTTAAACAATTCTTACTGAATAAAAAGTAAAAGATAATATTAAATAATCATCAAGACTAAAAATAGCCTTTTGACTTGTTACAAAAGAAAGGTGAAAAACAGCAAGAAAGAACACAAACACAGGGAAGGGGAAGTAACTTAAGGTAATATTTTTTTCTTGATCAAGAAAAGAAACTTTAACCTGTTAAAAAAAATAATGAGAAAGAAGATTGATATGGTATTTAAATTGAGGTAATTTCTTTTTTTCATGAAAGGTTTCATTAACTGTCAAAAAATTGAAGTAATACAAAATGAAAGTAAAGTTAAATTCAATTCAATCATTAAATAATATAACAAGGGCATTTTACTCTAATCAAATGTTTCAACAAAGGTAGTGCTTTATTGATAGTTTCGGATCTTCAGACAGAACATATTACATACCAATTCCTTCACATCACTCATGTCTTCAGTAACTCCATTCCAGGTAGCAGCAATATCTGAAAACATCCGATCAGCATGATCGAATTTTCCACCTTGCAATTGAATTGAGAGTGTTGTAAACGGTTCAACTCTAACAAGATAATATAAAACCTGACACAGAACCACCATTAATCATATAAACTGCAGTAAATGCACATCAAGCATTCAAGCTGTACAATAGCATTAAACAACATGCCCAATTGGCATTAAATTTATTGGTATAGACAAAAGGAAACACAGAAAACACAATATATCAAGGGAAAAATGGTTCAAATGGAACAAAAGACATCATTTGAAAAATCAGAAAGGGGGAGGGGGGAGCAAGGCAATCAGGTGCAACTGATTAGTATTTCATGAACTTGTGCCACAAGCTGGATGGAATTGGTGCATAAACACAAATCTACATTCAATTAAATACAAGAATCGAGTTAAAAATCCAAAAACCTCAATTCTACTCTGCAAACCACATGTAGAATGCATTATTTATAATTTTAAATGAAATATTATTCATAAAAACCTACATAAATCACATGTAGAATGCATTATTTATAATTTTAAATGAATATTATTCATAAAAACCTACATAAATCACTAGTAGTTTCAAAATCTGTAACATTCATCCAAAATCTGTATCTTGCAACCAGGTTCCGTTTTAAATAGGGTCTGATAATTTGCATCTTTACTTAGGCTAATTCAGGTAGGACTTAGGCATTTATCTTCTGATAACTATGTTGTAAATTGTGAGGCATCATAAACATTGTCAAGTACCCTCTTCCCATATAGGTTTCTCTTCTTTGTGATTCCCCGATATGCTACACTTTGATTTCAAGAACTTTCGTAACTAGTATCCCATAATCATGATACGAGAAAACTATGGAAATGAAGAATCTTCATGAAATGAAATGCACAGGTAAAGACAATTATGATGGGAGGACAAACTTCACAAGATTAAGTGGGAAAAATAACTTACTGTCCCTGCACTAGAGTAATGAGAACCATAATGGAATTTTGGAATGACTGGATCATCGAAGCTAGAATATCTCTCATGGAACTTTTTCAGCCGATCAGGATTCAAAGCACCAACAGGCTGCAAGTATATATCAAGCTATAATGACAGTAGAGAGAGTGCAGTTCTACTATAATTGAAGACTAATTCAAGTTATGTCACCTTTGAAAGATCTCGATAAGAAGAAGCATCAGAAAGATCCAAACTTTTTGAACTGTAATCGGAAAGAACCCATGGAAAAACTGGATACTGCAAGGTAACAAGAAAATTTAGAAATATCAAGCACAACCTTCCACACTAGAACAAGAAATTACCCGAGAAACATGCCTGAGTGATGTCATTATAACTACGCCCAGCTAGAGTATTGAGTTGCATTAGATACTCAAAGTTGCTAATCTGCACAATGGTTGCGTTGAAATTTGTTATTATTCTGAATTAATGTTGCAAATGTGAATGAAACTTGCCATATTACTGAAGTCAATTTGAGTTTATACCTCCCACCTTGCCCAACGTTCCATAAGTTGAGTTCTCTTCAGAAGTTGCTCAGGTCTCTACAACAGGAAAACACAAGCAGCTTTCTTGATATAATAGCAAAGTGAGAGACAAAAAAACATCCAACAGGCACAAAAACACACGTGCACCCATTTAAGAACTTTATAGTCAGGTAGAGATTTAAAAACCTGAGTAGCCAGATAAATATTGTTCAAATGAGGAGGTCTTGATTGAACAATAGCTCGGTAAGCATTTCTCCGTGCCTCAGTACTCTAAAGAGACAAATAAGAACCAAATATTAGTGGCAGAATTCTATTAGCATGGGAGAAGAAAATGATCAGGATAAATTTCAAGTGAAATACCCCGAAATCAAAGAAGAAGTTCGATCGGTCAATCAGAAACAATTCCAGAGCACTTCTTCTTAGCAAATACCTGAAGATGGCAGCAAACCAGTATGGAGATGAGTGAAGAGCAAAAGCAAAATGATATTATGGCCTTGCTACACAATATAACAATTTCTGCTGCAAGTGTCATAACTTCATGCATTTAAAATGATACCAGAAGATATTATTATGGTCAGTAAATGAGTTGAAAAAATAATAAAATTCTGGAAGCAAGGCATCATATGAAGTTGGGCAAAAGGATATGCGTGTTGCAGGTTATAATGCACACTTCTAATGTCTGTCAACCAAGAATCACACCTGCTAAACAGCTCAATTTCTGGAAAGTAGGACTGACATTTAGATAATGTGCTAATGCCAGTTCTTAGTAGGACCAGAATGCATTTAATAGTATACAATAGAAAAGCTGCTTACATTCTGAATTCAGAAAAAAAATAACTTCAAGAATGACTCCTAAAGTATTTTAAATCTAAAGATTTCATAGTTGTTAGCAATTGAGAAAGCACAATGATTTCATGACCAGACAGAATGCAATAAGCACTGAGCAGGTAAAAAGCTTTAAGGTGAGTACAGTCACTTGACAGCAGGTTCCTTATTCCCATTTTACAAAGGTTAAGGAAAGATAAGGACCGTGCCAAATAACACATCAATCCTTCCAGATCAAGGAAAATCAAGGTTGTGTTTCAGAAGACATTGCTAAAAATCATTATATCTATAATACAAATTACTCAAATATATGACATTTAATGTAGTGTCTCGTGTGGGAAAACAATAAATAAAGCATCTCAATAGAGGCAACCTGCATGAATCTGGTGTTATCTTTCTAAAGTAAGTCAAGAAACTTTCTATCAATGATGCTTGCATATCAGGCTAGCATGCTAATGCAACATGTGAACCCAGAACATGTAAAATCATAAATCAGCTGGAGCAAACCAAGAGCCCTAAAGTCAACCAACAGATGACCCGTTAAACCAAACCAACTTGCACCCCCCACATATTACGAAAGAAAAGAGTGTGTCAGCTGTTTTTGGTAAGCCAAAGTTATTATATTTCCTTGTTGTAACTCAATTTAAAATCATATACTTATGACCCACCTAATACAATTGCATTCTTCTGACAAACAACTTGTGTAATCAAACATGTTATCAGAATATAAGACACTCAAATTGTTCATCTTCGAAAAAATTTATAAAGATTCTTAGTTGTTAAAATTAAAGAATAAACAGTAAGAAATACAATTCCAGTTACACTAATAAAAGCCAAATAAAATTTTACCGTCGGCTATAAATCTGATGGAGGGAAGACATCAGCCAACTGTGATCCTTTTCTTGGACTCCCAATTCAGAAGATACCATTCCATCAGCATCGCTCTCAGTGGTATTAACTATAAAGTTTATTCTCCTAGTAGTTACCTGAAGAAACAGTTACTTATTTGCTCAGTAAATACATCCAACTTAACAGCTCAGAGTAAAAATGTCAAGAGTTTCTAGTTTTCAAGTTCTCAAAAGGGAAACAGGCAAAATGCTCTACTTTACATCCTATTTGTTGAAAGCAGTAGAGTGCTTTGCAGACACATTTATGAAAAGATTGAATGCCACGTGCTACAATGGCACACACCACCAGCAGGGTAAATGATGAAAAGAAATCAGAATGGTTTTATACGGAAAACTTCCAAACCAAAGACAATTGCTGCTCGTTGAACACTGCAACAATATCATAGGGCCACATCTCACACCTACTGGCATCATTTCCACTACAAGTTGGGCTTGAAAATTACCACAAATGGCATCTAAGTTGTATCAGTCAACTCCATGATCCTCCACCATAATTATAAAATCAACAAGCATGAATTACAGTGTTACTTAAAGTTCCCTGCGTCTCTATATTCCAAAATTGGACAAAACCAAGGAAGCTCTAAATGGTTGAATTCAATTTCCAAGTGCTCCTCATCAGAAACAAAATTTCTTTGCTTCTGGTTTCTTGCACCCAGTTTTAAGATCTTGATTTAGCACCATTTGAAATTATACGAGACTAACATCATAAATTTAAGATTAAAAACATGAAAAAGAGAAAGAATTTGGTGGATGATTAAAAAAGGATGCCATGCTAGTCTCATAGAGCTTACTTGAAATGTTCCTCGCATAACTGTCAGCGGCCGGACCATAGATGAAGGAAGTTCAAGAATGATTCTTTCATCAAGTTCACTGGGTACATAACCAGGTGCAACTGCAGATGCATTTTCCAAGTCTTGGTCCCTGACAAGCTGAATGTCATTAGGTTCAGCTGGAGGCTGCATATTTTGATCAGTTGCTCCAGACAAGGTCAGCTGACTCTGCCCACTCTGCTCAGTATCAAAGGATCTACCATCAAAATTCTCAATTTCTGTACGTTCCCCATCTTCATTTAGTCCCTCCACAGAGATTGCTTCTGCTGCCAGAACAGGAACATTTCCTTTATCATGCTTCATCTCAATTTGATCCTCATAATTAGCAGCAGCACCAAAATGATCAGACCCTTTATAGTTCCTCCTCAAACATCTTCTCATTCTTGAAGAAGTTTCCATAAAATCTAGCTTCCAGAAAACCTACACAATTGTAAAAACAATTTTTCAGAAAAGAAGCTACTCTATCTAATAAATAAGAAATTTAATATGAGAACAGCAAACCTAATACATTAGATAAAAACATGTCAATGCCAAACAGTTTTGATGATGCAATACACTTCTGTAAGTTATCTCACACAACATACACGTTCAGGATTGCACAAGGAGTCCCCAAAGGGCCCGAAAAGACTCTTCATCTCTATCAAGCAATGTATAAGTCTGCGCCAAGCACGAATTCCACTGGATAAACGATGACGAGATATAACATCAACTTGAGCACGCCTGTCAACCTAGCAAAATAATGATAGTAATAAAAATAAAAATTCATCCAGGTAGTTATATCATACAAGAAATTATAATGCAAGGCTAGCATGACTCAAACCTCTAATCGTTGCATGTTTCTTGCTAAAGCAAAGCTAGCAACAAGGACTGCAATAAATTTATAGGATAGAGCGTTGAAATCTTTCCCATAGACTGATCTTGTGTCAGCTGGTTGTAAGCATTCCATCCATGCAACTCCCATGGCTTCAGCAATATTCCATCTCCTAACACGCTCCATATCACTAGCATTTCTTCTCTGTGCAGACGTGGCCATTGCAACAGCACTAAGGCCCCGTCCAGAACCAATCTTAGCATTACGTTGAAGATCACGCGCAGCTGCCAACGCAGCAGCTTTTGCAGCAGCCTTATCCTTAGGATGAGCTGGTGTTTTGTTAGGCACTTCCAAAGGCTTTTGAAAGCTTGAGAAGGTATGTAATCTAGCAGTTTTTCGCTCCAGCAAGGAAGAGTCACGTCTAAGATGTGTAGTTGTTGCAGGAGCAGGGGTTTCTCCACCTGCAGCACCAGCAGCAATCATTGCCAATGCCATTGCAGCTGGTGGTGATGCAAAAGCAGCTGCCCAAGCGGGAGAAATCATGCAGAGAGCAGCCTGGAGAAAATGGATTAAAATGCCTCATGTAATACAGCAATTCCAACTTTATTTTTATTTTGTTTTTGAGAAAAACGCCAAAGATTTCTAAAAAGTGATTAAGGTGTGGAATGGAAACCACAGCATAGCAGGTGCTGGCTATCCAAGGTTTAAGAAAAAACATTCGAACAAGAATAAATAACAATTTTAAATGAAATATGAAAGAAAAGCAAAGATGAATTCTTGGTAGTATTTAGGTGCAGAATTATAATACTTTTCCAAACCAGTGTAATGACAACAGACAAATAAATAATGCACTTACTGTGTTCTGAAAGAAATTAAGCCATAAGAGGCTAGCAACAGATGACAACCGTAAGCTTAAAAACAAAGAAATGAACACCACTTCAGGCATGCACTCACCCTAGAGATGTTTTACAGACATTCGCTTCCAATTATATGCCTCTACCCATCTTCTTCCATTTCCTAACATGCTAAATCATAATAAGTTCCTTAAATACAATTCCCACATGAGCTAACACTTTATATGCCTTCTGGGACACAAAATTGCTAAAAAACTTAGCCTCCAAATACATCAGCAGAACAATTATCAAAAGTCTGTTAGGAACATACATTACCATGGTGCACAAGAATATGATAACTAGCATAAAATAAAATCCCTCCAGTAAAGCATCAAAGAATTGGTGCCAAAAAAATACAGTCATGAAAATAACTAAACAAAGTAAACATCTTCACTAACCTCTATTTGTAGTGCATCAGCAGCTAATGCACGATCATCAACAACAAGAGGATTTAAACCATCAGCAGTTGCAAGCTCATGAATTCCAGCAAGAAGGGGCCGCCACCTCCTCAATACAGCAACAAATGGTGGTAAGATACCCTCAAGGTACTGTTTACGGAGGGGTTTCCTGTCTCTGCCAACAGCATGCCATACCTGCAACATACATGTTACACTATGTTAACTTCTAAAAAAGAATCTGCATAAATGAAAACAACCACAGTATCCAGCTGCATAAGCATGTGGCAAGTGGAAAGCAGAAATAAGAATCCTGTAAAATAAGATCTCAGATACAAATAAACAACAGAATGGATAAGAGCTGAGGATATAACGACAGCTGTAGTCTAGAGTTACACCATACCAAGACAGTTTTATGCAGAACAAACCTCAGAGTAAAGAACACAAGATGCAACCAACACTCTCTGTCGTTTTGAATCAGAAATTGGCATGTTCAGAACAGGTGAAAGCACACTGTAGATGGATAGCACAAATTAGTTCAAGAATTGCATGCCAATAGCACATGGTAGTGAACAACAGCCAAAAAGATTACACTAAGGACTTGAGGATAACAAAAACCCATGTCAAAGCAGTAATAAATAAAATAGCATCTATGCAACATGTTATTGTGAATATGCATTGGTATAGAAAAGAAGAGAATGAACAGGAAACAAAAATAAACGCACAGAACAGTCCACACATATCATGAGAGAGCTGAATCACACTGAAAATGATGATGCTTCTTGCACCCCAAAGAAAGCAGGACTCACTTTTCCCGGTAAGAATTTAAACTGTTTATAATTAACTACCTATATTGGTTAACAAAAACCTGAACAAAGATTGCAGTAAATTATGAAGAAGCAAAACATGAGCTGTAAAGTAATTTATCTGATAATGTGCTGTATTCATTAGTTTAAAAGAAAAACATTAAATGCCTATTTTTGATGGTGTAGGTTCCCTAGCAGTTCATCAAGTCTATAGTCCAAGTAAGCCCAGGAAAAACATAAACTGCACTTGTTTCCCGCTATAAATTAACAGCAATAACCTGAAATTAAAACATTCAGGTTTTATGTTGTGAAAAAGACGAAGAAGCAAGACAGTGGTAGCTGGAGAGGTGAAATAGGCAACATGATGACCATAATTTCAGATCAAATGAAAAAAAATCCCAAGAACTGAAACTAGGAGATTCTTCCAATACAATGATGCACCACCCCAGTCAGTGTTGACTTGAGCAAGTCTGAAGGGAGTGCCTATAATAAACGCATACCAACAAGTGCTACCCAGTTCAGTATAAAATATCAAGTAGCTTGATTTCTTAATTGAGTTACCCAACTGCAAGAGGTTGCAGCCAATAACATATGCCTAATTATTCTTAAAATCAGTTCCTATCCCCTTTTGATGCTGATTTACAACCACAACTTATCAGTGTTGCTTCATGTAAAGAGAACTAAATCATCATACTCAGAAATACTTATGAAAAAGTATGAAGATACTCAGAGGGAGTTCTCACCCATGAAAACTTATTCAATTTTCTCCGGCAACATAGTGTTAGCAGTGGTTTGACAAAACTTAAAGGAACATCTCCGTGGTAGAATTTGGATTTCATTTAGAAGTTTGGAAGATCATTATCTCATAAGAAACTTCAAGGAAAAAAAAAAGTTTAAAGAAAAAACATCTATTACCTCCACAGCAAAGCTGATCGTGGTTGTCTCATAGGCATTCGAGCACTGTTTTCTAAACACATGATGTTGCCAGCTTGTCGGTCAAATCCTTCTGACATCCCATCATCCATGCCTACATTTCTCATGAGCAAACTGGTCTCCCCATTGTCCTCCTCTCTCATAGACAGAAGCACCATACGGAGCATGCATAGAAATGGTTGGTCGCTATCCAATAGCTGATATAGTGCCGCCATTCCACCCATTCCAGTACCAGATCCTCCACCTATACCAAGACCACCACCAAGTCCAGACTCGTCTAATAACAGAGCTTGAAGCATGGCAACTGACTTTTTAACCAAAGGAAGTTCAATCCAGTTTCCATTTGCATCTTTTTCTAGAGTAGACCTCCAAGATTCCCATCCACTTCCACCACCACCAAAGGGAGCTGTTTTTGAAGACAGGCCAACACCATACCATAGTCTGCTCCTAAATTTCCAACCCTCAGCCAAATCCATCATACAGCTCCCATATGACACAAAAGCACATGAAACAGATTCATAAGGCTCAGCTGCTGCTGCTGCGGTAAGACGTTCCATCACACTCGCAGAAATTTGCCCATTTGCATCAGCCATTGAAGCAAGGACCTTAGGAAGTCACATGTTAGTATATGAAATATAAAATTCTAAATTCTATTAACTGATGAAAATATATGTCAAAACATCCCGAGTAGAAATTAGCATAAAATTCATAGATCTTTTGCTGCCAAGTGCTATGAATAAAGAAGCCAAGCATAAGGGAAAAAATTATACATACATCAAGAGGGAGTCCCCCAGAGTCACTAGATCTGCGATCACCGAAGGCTTCAAATGAATCCACACCAAGGGAACTTGAGCGATTATTGAGGGGAGATACAAGAGAAAGCGGAGATGGTGAACTATCAGCAACACGTGATGCACAAGAAAGTTTGCTTTGTAATCGTAAGTGATCTTCAACAAGCATTAAAATCACAATAGCATTTTCAACCAAAGCCACCGAAAGCTGAGCAGCGTTGTCTGCTTCAACCTTAGCATCTTTTGGTGGCAAACCCTCAGCTGCAACACCAGCAGCTGCAGCAGCAATTACTTGAGTCTGCAGCAAAAGAAAAGTTTGATGTGGATGTAAGTGCAATTATCCTCTCATAATCCAACCAGAAATGGTGAAAGATAGCTGTCACCATTCTTTCTAGTAAGAGTTTCAACTAATCAAGCAGTAATAACAGTTTCACATAATGCAAATTCATCAATTAAATACAAAGTTTACTATGGTCACAGAATGTTCTAGCTCTCCACCTAGCCACAAAGTCTTTGAAGTGGATGCATATGATAACAAAGTCACAGCACTCATATTTGTTTCCCCATACACTAGGCCAATTTGTTTGATTATGGAAGTTAGTTGTTATCATAAAGAATGTTATGTTGAAGTCTGGGCTGGTAGTGCTTGACATGGAATTGGTAAAAATAAAATTTGGCATGCCCTAATAAATAATGTGGATATCCCCTTCTGGCAACATATATTTTGGATGTAACACCTTAAAACAGCATATCAGTCGTCATTATGCTAGGCAAGTTATTGTCAGATCACATGCTGCTAGGCCACAACTGGATAGAACTCTGGGTGAAATGAACTAAGTTCCAAATGGAATAGAAGAGAGTTGATAAAACCTAAATGGGAAATCATATGAATGCTTTAAAAGTATTAAAAGAACATATCAATTAGCAAGTGGAAGTTTTTTCTTGCTCTACTGCCACTCCTTGTGCACATTTTCCATGCAGATTCAATTCTACATTTTGGTGTTATTCTAGCATAATTCTATTGGTGGTCACACCTGCTTCAGCTTTTTATACATTTTAAGACTCATCCAAAATGAAAATCGAGATTGCATAAAAAATGACATGGCATAATATTCCCAAAGAGCAGAGAAACACAAAAGTTACCTGAACCTGCAATTCTCTTGCAGCAAAGTCTAGCAATGCACCCAAGAGTCTTCTTTTAAATACAGGCAGTGATTCTTCCCGTCTTTAAATGATGAAAAAGATTGACCAAATAGAGAAATCAAATATTGGCTATTAGGTATCATCAATAAGAGAGGAATAATAGCTGTAGCTCAGAGTTTATGGGTTACAGAAAAGGAATAAAATATCACATGAAGCTAGTGTGAAGTTCGTTTGGGAATTCTATAGATATCTGGATAACAACCATATGGTCCATGCAGTACAGTCAATAATCATTGAAAAAAAAATCCAAGGAAACAAAATGAATCAACTCATTGGAAACCCACTAAGAGACAAGAATTGATGTTATCAGTTTTTGAGTCCGCCAACATAGGGACAATCATGATCCATGAAATTAACTGAACCTCATAACAGGCCGGTAAGATAGGGGAATACCTAACTCGTTGGTCTCCTGTGCTTGATCCCCCAACAATAGAAAGCCATTCTGCACAATGAATTGTAGCTTCAATATCCTGTAAAGGGGAAATGAAAGCTAATATAAGCAGGGTTTAAGGGAAACACATCCACTCAACACAGATTTGACAAGGGTGTATTATATCAGAAAAGATTTGACATATAGAAAATAAGTACAGGTAAAAAATATTGGCAGTTACTGTTTCAAAACAGTATATGTAACAGATATTTACACTAGTAATATGTTTCAAGCTGCCACATAATAAGCACCATTAACAGCTGTGATTTCATAGCAGTGTATGCAGAAGGTATTTGCACAACTAGTAAGTTTCAAACTGTCACCTAAGGGCAATAACTGACAGCTACAGTTATGTAATAGCTGTAAATCTGTAAAACACAATATTATTTTTAATTTAAAACCACAGGTAGGAATGAAGATCAGCTTCCAAAGAGAACTTTGAGGTTGTTTCTAACTTGCAGGATTCTAATATCTTTAAAATTTCAGTATACTGCACTTGTCACAAAGCTTATAATTTGTGAAAGTAATTCCAGGATATCATTTCAAAATCTGCAATTATTGAGCTGAAGTAATTCCAGGATATCATTTCAAAATCTGCAATTATTGAGCTGATTCAACAATGATGCTTCATTAACTCTAGTCAAATGCAGGAAACACCAAGATACGCAGAAGAAACTATAAACATATTTTATTGGAATCAATAATAGAGAACAGGAACATAATGGTCAAGCAATCAAAAGTAGTCTATGGATCCTATCTTCCAACAGGGAATAGAGTAATACTAGTTATTTGACCCACACTTCACCATGGGTCAGATAATTTTTATGGCAAAAAAAATTAAATATGCAAGCTTTTCAAATGTGTTTTTTTTTTAATTCTAATTATAAATCAAAAGGCCTATACATGCATTTAATTAAATACACCAAGAATCATTTGTGCCAATAAATGCAAATAACAAAGTGTTAAGGCATCTATCCAACTCGCCTCGTTGCGAGTCAAATAAATTTTTTTTCTTACACAAAAGAATTAATATGTAGGTGTAATTAACATGTCTTTTTACATCGAGTAAAAAATATAGCCATGACTTAAAAAATTGATACTTACATATAATAAAGATCATATGCGTCAATAAAAACATGTAAGATCTTAAACTAGTTTTTAATGTAGTAGATGAATGAAACAATGTTGCAACTACTATAGTGAAACATCATTTTCTTAGTCTTTGTATAATAATTTTTCAAAACAAATGTAAAAAAATTAAAAAAATACAAAAGAATAAAGATAAGAACAAAAAAAAAGAGCATACATAGGCCTAGTGTAGAGTGATAAATATTAAAAGTGTAAAAACTAAAAATAATATTTTTTCCCCAAAAAAAACTATAAGGGAAAAAAATGGAAAAACTAGAAAAATATTACAAAAAAATGAAGATAAGAAGAAAAATGGTGATAAATAGACCAAATGTAAAATGATAAAAATGCCAAGTATAAAGAGAGAAAATATAAGAAAAACTGAAAATTACAATTTTGCCACTGATACAATAAAAAAAGGAAAATTATACCATTATACCATTTCTACCAGAAAACACCATGTCCTTTTAGTATATGTATAATATAAAAAATATAAGAAAAGGTATTGAAAAACACCCACCTTCCAACCATCCTTCTGGCGCATTGAGTGCTCTAACATTATAATCAAGAAGTTGTGTACGAGATCCTCTATGTCTCCTAAGCTAGCCACATTAGAATCTTTGGTTGCACTCATCTGAAAACACAAGTAATGCAATTAAAAACACAAAATGAATAAGAATAATCAAAGTATGACTCCAAAAGCTTGCTACATCAATATAAAAGCTCTCAATTAAATATAAAATGTTCTTATCATAACTAGGTGTCATGCCCCTTACAAAATAACATTTAAGTATAAAATCAGCAAAATAAATCCATAATGATGTCAGGTTATGTTACCTCGTAATTAGAGATTAGAATCTCTAGAAGCCACTCAGGCCATTCCTCCATTTTTGTCAGACTGCTTCTGTTTTCTGGATGACTGCAAGCCAAAAACAGCAGATCCTGAAATCATATAGAATGCAGCAGCTCAGAAACTAAAAATACAGAGGACCTTGATCGGGAAAACTAGAAATGTGAGATTAAAAAGAGAATTTAGACTACATATTCAACTTATTTCAACTATTTGTAAAGGGGTTTTGACATGGCCATTTCTAGCAATTCAGCACATCATGCATTACCTCGAACACTTCGTAAAAACATTTGTTGTAGAAATAAGAATCCACAAAATAATTATGCATCAACATGATGACTGAAATAAAACTGAACATTTATCTATACTCCTGTTAGCTGATCAGCTAGGGCTATGGGGAAAAAACACTATAGGATGCAGGAGCAAACCCACTTAACTATATTATGGAGAACCAATAAATAGAATACTAATGAAAATTATAAGCCTTCAAGTTCCTGTACTTCAAAATCTTCCAATATCTAAGTTCCAAAAACTAGAGAATATGTTGTTCATTGTTAAATCTTACTGTCTAAATGATTTTTAAAATAATGTATTATAGGGAGCTTCTTGGCTGTCACCTCATTTAATAAAATAAAGATAGCATCTACAACCCACTTCTTTCATAGTAGAAATGACATAAAATTAGCACTCCCTTACAAGAATCCATATCTGGTGTCCACCTTTGGCTTTCCAATTATTTAAAGAAACATAAACTATTACTGTGTTTTTAGCATAGAGTTCAAAAATTCCCTCTATTGGAAACTCTTGTATAGTAGTGTAGCTAAAGGTAAATTTGCTAAAGCATATAAAACCTCATAGATCAACTTGTGTAGCCTTTATTAATAACAACACTAATGTGACAAAAAAGTGCAGACTGAATTTCTGCACAACTTGGGCAATTATAAAGCTTCATTCTTTTTCATTTATATACCAGAAACAAATCCAGTTCAACAATGATCTGAAAAGCAAAAAAAATGCCTGCACAGAAATAACAGCACAGAAACATAGCATGTTGCACAAAAAGGAAATACCTGTAATGCTTGGCTTTGCAAGGCTCTAGATGCATAAGGCAGAGACCGCAACAGAACCAACAGAAGTTGTGAGTGTTCAAAGCGATGTCCAGAATCATAAAAGTTCAGCCCCTCCTCTGTTGAGGAAGCATTAATCTGAAAAGAACAAAGGAGTGATTTACAAGATTTGTTTTGAAGTTTTGGTGAATAAAAAAATCATAATGAAGCCATCCATTTAGAGTTTTCAAGACATTTAAGAACAACAGACAATCTCATAATATCTCATTCACAACTTTAAATGTGCTTACAGACCACAGTTAAAACAACAGTTTTACCTGATTCTAATAAAATATGGTGAAGCGTTCACAACAGAAATAAAATCAACATTTCCTATGAAATATTTAGTTTTGAAATACAACTTTATTTAACTATGAAACATGACCAAACATTTAGTTATGCATGCTACTGGTGGATAGGTAGATACATAGAATGCTTGTGATCAATTATAAAAAAGCAGTTATTCCAAGGCAAGAAGAAATATCAAGGTGCACCAGCAATGCAAACTGCCAATCTTAACATCACCGTTAAGCCTTGACTTTCTAGTGCAAAGAATAAGCACGAGTGTGTGCAAAAAAGTCATGCATGTTCCCTCAATGGAAAAAGCATGTAATATAGAATTATGGTCTCCTAGAGATATAATGATAGAATGACTAAATCTTTCATGTTTTGTTGATTTGGAATAAAAACCTCATCAAAATTCAAAAGGATTTAGCAAACAAAATAGTAAGGAAAAACATTCGAGGATTTGTATTTGAAATCATAAGGAAACATTTACATATTTTTACTTTGCAATGACAATAAATATTTTTGAAAAACAAGAATATTCATTAATAAACACATTCATTGAAATGGATGAGACTGGAAAAAAAATACCGAGGCTGCCAATAAAGCTGTGTATACAGTGGTTGTCATAAGCCTATTGGGCGCTGCTTGGAAAGCCTTCTGTAGTGCAAAAAGTAGTAGAGAAACTTTATCATCAAACATTGTACCGCTGCCATCATGCAGGCCACCACCAAAAAAGGTGCTAGTAGTATCAGAGGGTGCATGTGAACCAAACTTGAAATGACCAGAAGTTACAAGAGCGCCTATTAGCCCAATGATTGCAACAACAATGCCATCACTTTTATCAACATTGTAAACATTATTCCTTGCATTATCAGCACTAATAGAAAGGCTTATACCACCCAAATTCTTAATAAATGGGTTTTCAGAAACAGATGACATCCTTTCAATTTTCATGCCAGGGGAAGAGGTGGCAGGACTGCCACCACCGCCACTATCTAAACGTTCAGATTCATAATCTTGATCCAGAGAAGTCAAGTCCTTTTCCTTTTCATCATTCATTCTTCTTTCTGAAGTACCCTTACCAATATCTAGTTCAGTTTCTTGAACTTGTAAGCTATCATCACTCTTTGCCACTGATTCTGGAATGCTATGTTCACCGGCTTTTGCTTCTCGCTGAAGCAGAACAAGAAGTGTTTCTATACCACCACATGTTATGAATGACTCTGCAAACGTACAAGCTCTAGCTGTATTTGGTTGTATGACTAACCTGTAGATGAGATTCAAAACTCTGGCAACCTGAAAGAAGATTTTTTTGGCAGGAGTCATTTAGGATAGATTTATAAGCAAGTGGCCAGTGTAGAACATCATAAAATATTAAAATGGACCATATAATTTATCACATCTATACAGCAGCAAGATTCTGCATATATGAATCTTATTATTATTTTTTTATTCTGCATATATGAATCTTATTATTATTTTTTTAAAAAAAAAGCAGACAAAGTTCACAGAGAAAACTCACATGGGAGGCCATGTTAAATGTGGGGAAATACAGACTGCTGAAATGGCTGATATACATTTAACATCATAAGCAAAACATAATGGTCAATAAAGTAACTTTACCTGATTAGGTTGAGGGCAATCAACCATGAACCCAAGCAGACAACGGAGGTCATCTGTGGCCACTGCAGCAGATGCTGCTCCTATTAGAAGTTCTATGATCACTAAGAGTTCATCAACCAAAGCATTCAATTCACCCACTGGACGGGTTGCCTCTTTCGATGAAAACGTATTCACAGAATCCTTCTCGATAACTGTCCAATAACATCTTCTGCAGCCATCAAGCAGCATCTGAATAGCATTGGCATCTCGCATCACCAATGACTCTGAGAAAACCATGTCTGCTAGTGAGGACAGAAGCTTCTTTTGCAATCCATAGTTGCACAAGCTCCAAATTCTCAGATCCAGTAACAGCGTAGTGAAAAGCTGCACTTTGAGGGCATGATTATGCTTCTGGGACTGGCATAGGGAAACAATGGCTGCAACAAGTTCCTCATCTCCAACACCATTGCAATTCCCAGCATCCAATGAAGACAAAGTTTGGAGAAGATAATTTAAGATTTTTGAGAGAACCTCAGGCCCTCTAGTGCGGCACAATTCTTCATTGTTCCCAGGATGTTGAATAGCTATGGAAATTATTCGGAATACTGGAGCAGCCAGAGTAGCTGTGGCAAAGGTCATGGGAACATTTCCTTGTTCTGGTTCCAGACTATCTTTATGCACACTGCTTACTGCTAGAGGAAGTAAGGAAATGGGGCCTCCATAAGCCAACGCCCACAAAGCCTCCACTGGTCGCATTCGTGTAGCTACATGGACTTGTCCTAGAACCTCAGCTGGCCGTCGGAGCATGCCTTAGCGGACACAAATAGAAAAATTAAGAAGTAACATATAAGTGACCAAATTATTCAGGGCATCAAACAAAAGAAAGCCCTCAACCATACACAAAAAGATATCAAAGGTTTTGTTAAAATTGATGCTGTAGCCCTCAACTAAAAAAAAATTAATACTTGTTGTCAGGTCATTTAGGACTGAATCCGGCAATGAACAGGTGAACCAGACGGAAGACAATTTAAACTGGGCTTAACTGTTAATGATAAGAATAATAAAAAAGAGAGGAAAGAGAAAAGTAAAGAAATATAAAATCTTCTAACTCCACTCATTGAATTATTTATTATAGTGAAAACATGAGGATTGGATAAAAATTGAGCGCAAAAAAAAAAAAAGACAGGCATAGCTGCACTAGCAGAGGGGCATCTTCAGACATAAAATCTTCTTTCAGATAGTGATACAACAGGCACCATGGTATGTAGAAGATAAAGGAAAAGGAAATAATTGCATAATGTACATACCTGCAGCACCAGAAGGAGAAGCATCGGGACAGAAACGCCCACTAAGCAAACTGGGATGATAGAGAAGGTGAATTGACCCTCCAATCTCTGCATCCAGAAGTGAACTTTCTTCTGCCATTGCTCGAACGTGGTCATTTGTAGCTCGCCAGGGAAGCCCAGCAGCATTACCAAAACAAGGCAGCACATCCCCTCCTCTGGAAGCTAAGCGTGCCATCCTTTCAGGACCAATTGGCTCCTTAAAGATATAAACAGGCCCCATCTCAGCAAACAAAGGACACTGCCTACGACGTCGTTGTAAACCAGCCATTGTAGGAGGAGGGTTTGTCCCAATGCAGCAAAATGCTAGTGGCTTTGAAATCCGAGGGAACTCAAAAGGACGAGTTTCATACAAGGATCCATCAATATACAATCTCAGTTCACTCTCTGTTTTCCCAATCAGTCCCTGCTTGTAAATATGCTCCAAACCAATAAAGTACCAGCATTGTGGCTTGAATGCATGAGTGAAATGCAAAGATGCCTTCTTTCCCTTTCCGCTACCACTTTCAACAACCAAAAACTGAGCATGAAAGTAAGCCTCTATGCCCTGGTTATCAGCAGACAAGAAACTGAACAATCTAGGCATGTGGGTCGCCCCTTCACCAGCAAGGGCACTGGCAGCAGCTGCAGCTGACATAGCAGATGATTTTCCTGACTTGGCTGCTGCAGCAGCTGCAATAGCAGCTGCAGCAGTAGCTGCGTTCAATGTGTCTGCAAATGATTCGATATAAATCCATGTCGCAAATGCATAACCATTGGTAAACGGCCAACGACTCTCTCCTGGACCAAGTAAACCTGAGCTCTCACCATCAAACTCGAAAGTAGATGCTGGTCCCTTTGACTCCTTTCCACCCATAGCCTTCTCCAACACTAGCATTAAGCGATATGCCCATGAAGTAGTAAGCGTTCTTGTAATTACTTGCAACCATCTATGCAAATCAACAACATTAAGAGAATGACCTGAGAGGTACTGGATACAATAGCATAAAGGAGTCCCGTCCCATCTCATATGTTCTGTTAACCCACCAGCCTGAACAAAGATTTTCTCTGCGGTCCCCAAAAGTACTCCCAATAAACCAGCCATAGAGCACATGGCTCTGTTTCTTGTGCAAGCCCGTAATATGGCAAGCAACCCCCTCACCATTCGTGTCCTAGGGGACATGAAAACCTCACTGTCACCTATCCAAGGAAGGCAAGGAATAAGCTCACCTGCCACAATGGCTGCCCTAGAGTTCAGCATTACACTAGGAGGATTATGATCCTCATCCTCAAAACTTTCAACTCCACCCATTGTGGCCAAAAGGGAATCAACAACCAAGTAAGCAATGCCCTCAGCTTCCTCTCCACTTCCAAAACTCTCAACTCCACTGACAATGTTCTTCAGCTTGTCCATGCTTTCAGGCTTTCCCATTATAGCTGAATCCACCAAATGCAATAACTCTGGGGACACATTTGGCATTGCAGCTTTTGGCTTAACCTTTTGCGGTGAACCAGTTGGTGAAAATCCATCAATAAAGTAACCAGAATCTAGACTGGTTGACGAGTGTGACTGCTTAATTGCATAACCAAATTGTGTCTCAGGCCCAGGGCTCAATGCAGAGCGATCATGTTGAATTTCCATGACAGAGGAAGAATCATATTCAACACCATAATTACTGTATGAATTAGGAGAGATTTCTCCAAACCTATCAAACGAGAATCTCTCACTCTCTGAATTCGATGACCGGTTAGAATTGATATTATTAGCCGGAAACTCACCAAAACTCTTTTCTTGATCTTTTAAAGACACCAGTTCAAACTGATCATCATCATCAGTATCTACAGAAATATCCCCATCCATAACCAGATTTTCATTTTCTATCTCCTCTTGACCACGACTAATCACATTTACATTCTCCTGAGGAGATTCTCCTACCCTACCTTCCTCTAGAAAACTATCTACTTCCTGAGCACCACAACTTTCTCCAATCTCCTTGTTTTCTTCTTCTTCTTCTTCCATTTTCCACTTCTTTTAAAGACAACACATTTACCCACCGCACGCAAACCTATTAACCAAACAGAAGAAAATTCAAAATAGAATACCATTTCAAACCAATGCTAGACAATTTCAATACTACAGAACCAAAATAGCTTATACGAATTGCAAAAGAAATTAGCTCAAATGATTTTGAATCACTTGAATTCAGCGGATCTAGCTTCGAAATCACATACATTTAATTTAATAAATGAAGTATATACACTAATCTGCCTTTTTACTTGAATAATCACAACAAGATCTCTTTAATCACCATATAACCAATCAAGTAAGTCCCTCTCTCGAACACACATAACATTCAATATCAAAAGTTAGAAAATGAGATGTAAAATAAAATGACGAGGCTCAGATCAGAGAAAATCCCCAATGACAGCAAGAAATTGAAAATGTAATAAGAAATTGATCCTTACATTAGAGAAAAGAATCGGTCAGGTTCGATTTTGGAAAAGTAATGATTTTTTAAGAAAAGAAAATTATTTTTGATAGGAGAGGAGAGGAGAGGATCGGAGAAGACGAAAGAGGAGGCGAATTGAACGCGAGAGAGATATGGATTCAGCAAGCCCAGTCAATAACCAATGCAAAGCAAAGGGTGGTTAAATTAATTAGTGACTTCATTATTAGGCTTATTTGGTTTTGAGTTTTGAAACTTTTTTTTATGGGTGAGAAAATCTTTGTTTTGTCTTGCTTTCCTTGCAAGTAAAATAAAATAAATTTATACTCCTGTCTTGTATGTCTTGTATAATATTTAAATTCAAAATTAAAAACTTAAAATTTAAAATTTAAAATTAAATTAAAATTAAAATTTAAAATTAAATTAAATTTAAAATTATTAAATTTTAATTTTAAGTTTTTTTAAAAAAAACTAAGGCTTTGTTGTAAAACAAATTTATTTTGAAAAGTAGTTTCTAGTTTTTATGAAAAATACATTTTAAAAAAATAAATTATTTTTTAAATTTAATAACATCATGAAAAATAATTTATAAAATAGTTTTTAGTTTTTATTTATGTTATAAAAAATAAATTACAAAATAATTTATTAATTTTTTTAACTTGTTAAAAAATAAATATTAAATCTAACAAATAAAAAAATTTAATGGGGTAAAAAATTAAAAAATAAATATTAAATCTAACAAATCAAAAAATTTAATGGGGTAAAACAATTAAAGAATTTATTGTAATAAATTAATTTAAATAAAATAAATAATGATTAAAATGATAAAGATTAAATTTGATAAATAAAAAAATTGAAAAATAATAATATTTTAAAAATATATAATTTTATAAATTATTTTAAATAAAATAAATATAGATTAAAGAATATAAATTAAATCTAACAAATAAAAAGTTGAAAAATGATGATAAAAAAATTAATTTTATAAATTAATTTAAATAAAAAAATAATATCAAATTTATAACTAAGAATTAAAAAATTAAATAACAATAAAAATAAAAATATATATAAAAATAAATTAAATATATAATAATTAAAAGATTCATAGTGAAATCAGGTGTAATTAATAAATAATAAAATATTTTTATAATTTTTAGAAAGTATATTTTTTCTAAAATAAAAAACATATTTTTTTAAAATCCACGTTATTAAAAGTAGTTTTAATCAAAAAAATTATGATAAATAAAAATAAATAATTAAATAAATAGTTCTAAAACATTATTTTTTATTAAATAAAAGGGCTTAAAAAATATAAAACCAAAAATTCCTAGGGCTTTGGAGGTTATGTTGAAACAAAAAGAAAAGGCTCGAAATTCCATGTTCAGGGCTTTGGAGATACGTTGAGTATATGAAATAAATAAACAGGGCTTTGGGAATATGGGCTGCCAGATTAGACACTGAGATCTACATGAATGAAACAAATGGGCTCTTGGGGCTTATTTATAGGCCTTGAATACGTGGGCTTAAAAAACGAATATTACCGGGCCAATTCGTAAACGAAAACATAAAATTGGAAATCTTGTATTGTATTGAAAAAAAGAGTAAAGAAAAAAAACATATTTTAGATGGTGCTCGATTTTTTTATATGTTGAGGCTGTTGTTTATGTGTATTAAAAATATTTATTTATTTTAAATTAATATATTTTTAGTATTTTTAAATTATTTTAATATACTAATATAAAAAATAATTGTTAAAAAATAAAAACATTATTGATATACATTTTAACACAAAAGGTTATTTAAAAAATAACTACAATTACACTCTCGAACAAGCTCTACTCTATTTTTATTATCAAATTTATTATTAATTAACAAGGTGTTTCACTATTTATTTGTTTATACTTTCATTAATTTTTTTAGGATTTAATTGTTTTAAACTTTAATCATTGATCTTTTTCTTTTTAATTTAGCCCTTTAAAATTATGATATCATGTTTTTACATACTGATATTAATTCCATTTTGGTTTCACTTACTAGCATTATACGTTGTCAAATATTATAATTTGGTATCTTAAGTTCTAATTTTTTTCATTATGTTATTTAAAATTATTATAATTTGATTATAAATTTTATTGTTTATTATGTTTTAGAGAGATGAGAGAAGGGCACTGAAAAAGTGAAGGAGAGAAAAAGTTCTATAACGACCCAATTCTTATCATCAATAATTTATATTTTGATGTTGATGGATGTATTTTTGAAAATGAAAGTGGTTTCAAGCTTTAATCATGCAAGGAGAGGTAGATTACATGTTTTTTTCATGTGTTTAGGGTGAAAAAAAGGTGAAAATAATATAAGTTTTTATTTGAAAAAACATGTTTTTGATGATAATAAAAAAAAACATTTTCCCTCCAAAAATAAAAAGAAATTTATGAATACTAAAAATGAATTTTTGACTAAATAAATGCATTGTTTCTTATATAATTTAAATTAGTGGAGTTTTGACAGGTATTTATTTTAATTACTTCAAGGATTTATTCAAATAACCATGTTATAAATGAAAGAATGTTCCACCAAAATAAAAAAAATCACTAATAACAGAAGAGAATATTTACAAGAGAAATATATTTATTTTTTAAAAACATAAATCATTATAGTTTTTAAAAACATTTATTTTAATTATCATAAAAATATTCTTAAAAATTCATTTCTCTTAAATTTTAAATAGATAAGCTTTACTTGTATGAATAAAAATTATATGGCTTAATGAAAATGATAATAGAGATAAAATATTTGCAAGTGTATATCTTTTTTTTTTTTTGCAAGAAAGACCGATAAGCCTTTTATTTTAGTTTTTAACTAGTATTAATAACACTTTTTATGATTAATCTATTTATTTATTTTTCAATTTACTTTATTTAGTGTTTATATTGTTTTTTTTTCATTTTTCAATTAAAAAAACTTTAAATATCGAAACATGCATTTATAATGTTGATATACTTTTTCACCTTAAAAATTAACTTGAAATACTGCTAGCAATATAAAGCAAGTTCACTTGCTAATTGTTTCTTTGAGGAATGAAAGCAGCGTCATTTATATGTATTTATCTTTTAGTTTTTTGTTTTAATTTTTAGTTATTATTAATAAACTTTTTTATTCATATAAATTTGTAGTTTAATTTATTAAAGGCAAGTACTAGCTTTCTAATAATTCTTTTTTAAAATTCCTAACATGTATTTTAACATAAAAAATTATTTAAAAACAATCATAGTATTTATATATCATACTCTACCTTTTGTTTCTATCATAGGTAATCATTAATTAACTGGGTGTTTCACTGTTTGTTTATTTATACTTTTACATTTTCTAGTTAATTTTTTTAGGATGCCTGCATTGTTAATTATTTTAAACTTTAATTATTAATTTTTTAAATTTAGCCATTTAAAATAATGATATCATGGTTTTATATGCTTGGTTTTATATGCTGACATTCATTCCAATTTAGTTTCACTTATTTATATTATGCCTGGTCAAATATTACAATTTAATATCTCAAATTTTAATTTTTTTATTAAAAGTCCATGTTGTTTTAAATTATTATAGTTTGATTATAAATTTTGTTGTTTATCATGATTTAGAGAGATAAAAGAAAGGTATGAAAAGGTGAAGGAGAGAGAGTTCTATAATTGACCCAACTCTCATCATCAATAATTTATATTTTGACGTGGATTGATTTATTTTTGAATTTTTTTTTAATAAAAGTGGTTTCAAACTTTAATCATGCAAGGAAAAGTAGGTTACATGTTTTTTTTCATGTGTTTAGGGTGAAAAAACATGTGAAAATAATATAAGTTTTTATTTGAAAAATTGTATTTTTGATAATGATAAAAAAACATTTTCGAACCAGTTTTTTTCTCTCTCTCCAAGTTTTGACACTCTTCTTCAACCTATTTTTAATATTTTTCTTATGTTTTTATGCCTTAATTATCTTCTTAAATTTAAAATTTTAAGTTATTTTGTTATGAAATAATTTTAAATATTTTATTTATAAATGCACATAAACTAAGATGATCTTATTGGACATATTGCAATATCTTAGGTGTATAGGTGTGATGAAAAATAAAATTTTAAAATAAATAATTTATTATTAATGATAAGAAATTTTTTATTATTTTAAAATGTTTTAAAAAATAAGTATTTTTACAAAATTTAAACATAATAAATTTTGAGCTAATTTTAATTTTATTTGGAGCTGGCGCTGATCTGTCCAAGATGACTGGAAACCAGAGATCATGGACGTGAGTGAAACGATTGCCAATGTCTTGTCAAAATAAGACATTGAAAATTGATGAAAGTTGTGGAACATATGGCTGCATTTCATGAAAAGGATTCTATATCAGACAATCGATGAAGACCAGCAGGACCCAACGAGGTAGAAATTAGTCTCGGCATTTGGGCCAGCTCACACTCTTCCATTAAACTTGTGGACACAAACCAGCAACAGGAACGTGATATTGTCAGAGTTCTAATCAGATTGATGGAGTTCCTTCACTGTTTCAAGAAAATTAGCAAATTATTAATCCTGCAACGCCTGAAATGTGTTAATATTTTTTATTTGAACCTTTAGGGCTTCATGGTTAGATCTGATTCAATGAATTTTACAGCTAGATAAGAGCTGTATTTTTTAATTAAAAAATATTTTTTATATTAACATGTAAAAGATATCTAAAAAACATTAATTTATTTTTTTAAATAAAAACTTTAAAAAACCGATGACTGCACTTGACAAATTTTTTTTGAGATAAACTATCCAATTTAAACCACCAAACGGAAGCGGGATAAGAGTTGGGATTTGCCTTGGGGTAACCAAATGGTCACGGACGGCATAGACATCAGTCATGTTTTTTAACTTTTACCGTCACCAAGAAAAAGAGCTAAGGAGTGACAATCATCTCTCCTCCATCCAAAACATTTCACCTAAAATTTGTTAAAGCCAGATTAATTAACGGACATGTCCAGGATTAAAGTGGAGTTCTCTCATTTTTTTAGAGTTAAAACTTTATTATTATTATTATTAATTTCTAACCTAAATTTTTTAACATAAAATATTAATATGATTTAAATAAATTATGAGTAAATAAAAAATTATTTTTAAAAAACTTTTGTTTGTATATTTTAAATTTTTTTTATCTTAAATACATCCTAAATTTTTTAATAAATCCATTTCAAACCCCCCCCCCCCCCCAAAAAAAAAAAAAAAACCTTATATATGCATGCCTCTAGCACACTAGGGAGGAGATAAAGAGAGGCCATAAGAAAATATCAGCCAATGGAGTACCTTATTTACCTGCTACTAATCTCTTTTTGTTGGGCATGTCTACACGTGCTCAACGCATCCTTTCTACTTCGCCGGAAGTCCGGTTGCACCGTCTTCCCACCTGGTCCTCGCCAATTGCCGATTATTGGAAACATATTAGCCCTCAGTGACAAGCCCCACCGAACATTTGCTAAACTCTCACAAACTTATGGACCTATAATGACCCTCAAGCTTGGTAGCAGAACCACAATAGTCATCTCCTCTCCGAATATTGCCAAAGAAGCATTACAGAAACATGACCAAGCCTTGTCTAGCAGAACAATCCCAGATGCTATTCGTGTACAACACTATAACTACCACAAAAATTCAATGGTATGGTTGCCTGTGTCGACTCATTGGAAATTTCTCAAAAAACTCGCTGCCACACAAATGTTCACTTCGCAAAGGCTTGATGCCAGCCGAGCCCTCCGTGAAAAAAAGGTTCAAGAATTGCTAGAATATGTTCATGAAAATTGCAACAACGGACATGCTGTCGACGTTGGTAGATCTGTTTTCACAACTGTCCTTAATTTAATTTCGAACACCTTCTTCTCTCTTGATGTAACCAATTACAATTCTGGTTTGTCTCAAGAGTTCAGCGATCTTGTGGTGGGTTTCTTGGAACAAATTGGCAAGTCAAATATTGCCGACTATTTCCCAATACTTCGATTAGTAGATCCACAAGGTATAAGGCGAAAGACGAATAATTATTTGAAAAGATTAACTCAAATTTTTGATAGTATCATCAACGAGAGGACACGACTACGTTCTTCTTCGGTTGCATCCAAGGCAAGCCATGATGTACTTGATACCCTGCTGATTCTAGCCCAAGAAAACAATTCTGAATTGAGCTCCACTGAAATACAGGTTTTGCTTATTGTAAGTATTGAGATTAGATTATCTAATTGTTAATTATGACCAAGTTTTTCTGCACATTAACCTTCAGTTCAGAAATTAATTATCTTACGTGTTTACATCAGGATTTTTTCGTTGCCGGCACTGACACTACCTCAAGCACAGTAGAGTGGGCAATGACAGAGTTATTACGGAACCCTGATAAAATGTTCAAAGCCAAAAATGAGCTCCAACAAGTCGAAGGACCAGTTCAAGAATCAGACATCTCCAAGTGTCCTTACCTTAAGTCGAAGGACCAGTTCAAGAATCAGACATCTCCAAGTGTCTTTACCTTCAAGCAATAGTTAAAGAGACATTTCGGCTGCACCCACCAGTTCCATTCCTGCTGCCCCGTAAAGCCGTATCCGAAGTAGAGATGCAAGGCTTCACAGTGCCCAAAAATGCACAAATACTAATCAATATTTGGGCAATAGGAAGAGATCCAGCCATATGGCCTGATCCTAATTCGTTCAAGCCTGAAAGGTTCTTAGAATGCCAAGCTGACATGAAAGGAAGAGGTTTTGAGCTAATTCCATTTGGAGCAGGAAGGAGGAGTTGCCCTGGATTGCCTTTGGGCCACAAGATGGTGCATTTGACGTTGGCATCTCTCATCCACTCTTTTGATTGGAAGATTGCTGATGACTTGACACCAGAGGATATAGACATGAGTGAAGCGTTTGGGCTTACATTACATAAGAGTGATCCTCTCCGGGCTATACCCCTGAAGACGTGAACTTATTTCTCTACAATGTTACCATGGCCTCTGGGACGATGAATGAGATATTATTACGTTCTATTCCCTTTTGCTGGATTTGGAGAGGGAACGCCTTGTAAGTAACTGGGGGAACTGTTTCCCGAAATTAGAAATATAAAATAAAAACCGAGCTGTCCAAACTTTATTGACTCTGAAAAGGGGAAGTCGACACATCTTGCGCACGATATTTTCTGTTATGTTTATGGGTTTCTGGTCTGCTTTCTCTCCCTCGTTCTACTGTCTCCTCTTTATTTCATTTTCTTTTCCTTTCGTTAGCTTATTTTCTGCTTATTGGAAAATCCGACCGGTGATATACTGATATTTACTTATAGGAGGTCAAGTACACTGACACAATATTTACATGGTTCGGCAAAACCACATACATCCATGAGAGAGAATCTATATTATTAAAGATTAGAGAAATAATACAAAACAAATATATGGAGAAGAATGATAACTTCACTCTACTCCTAGCCCTCTCTTTGCTGCACTTACAGTTGCTGCAATGACAGCAAGGCTGCTGCCATTGCAGCTCTCTCTTGCTCTCTTACATATGCCTCTATTTATAGGTATTTATGGAGGCTTTTCTTCAACAAAGGTGACTGCCAACTCTAACTCTTCTTCAACAATGGTGGCTGCCAACCTTTGACATCTTGGATGAGTACACATGGTTGGTGTAATAGTAAATGGTTGTTGCACATTAATGACAACCAACCTAACAATCACCCCCTTTGCCATTCATGTGGGGCAACTGTCCTCTTTCTTCTTCAACACAAGCTTGCATCTTGCAGCTCTTCCAAGTTTTTCATTTTGAGAGCGTTTGTGGCCAAGTTTACAGGTACTTGCCAAACCTTTCAATCATCAGAGTAACCTAAACACACCTTTTCTCACACAAAAGGATCACTATAACCAGATGGTCTGCCATATCACATATGAATAATGTTAACGCTTGTCTCTGGAACAACATTCCCCTTCGAGCGTATTAACCATGCTCGGTCCGGAATGATTCATCAAGCCTCACATCAAGGCTTATAACACCCCCTCAAACAGATATTTCAAGTGAGACAGTTATTATCTGAGTATCTCAATATGATCACAAGCTCACCACTCTTCCAAGAGTCTACTCATCCAGGAGTTACGCCTGCCCTCTGTTCCACCCTAGGAACCACGCTTTACTTCTCCATGAGTCTCTCGCTCTTAGTCTCAAGAGTCTAGATAGCTTTCCACCTTTAACCATGGGGGCAGCCCATAAAAGGTTGATCCATATCTGTCTTCATATTCTGAGTATTACAATACCATTACCGAGCTCACCACCTTGACAAGAGTCAACTTGTTCCCAGAACCTGTGCATGCCCTCTGCTCCTTCATAGCAGTCGCGTCTTAATGCTCCACAAGTCATCCACTTATTGTCCAAGGCAAATGTCTTCTAGCTCATTGATCTTTAGCATGGGGGCAATATCCATGAAAGTCAATCCTGTATTTGTCTCCATACTCATCATAGCCCTTTCATTGGCTATTTATCTGTCCATTCATACCTAGCCATCACATTGGCTCTGGGGCGTTCTGAACTGGGCTCCTTCCACGGCCCTTGCACCTTCTCCTGAGGTGTCTCCACTCGTCATCATACGGCGGTCTGATCATGAGCTCATCTCACAGTCCTCATACCTTCTTTTTAAGGTGTCTTCGCCTTTTATAGGCGACCGCATCCTCTTTCAGTTGAGATGCTTCAAAGTGGCTTCATAAATTATTTGCCACTGATTACATAGAAAGGAAAAGTTGCGGTATACTCCTCGCAATCCTCCACCTCAATTTCTATGTTTGGAGCTTCTATGTCTTTCATCATTACACTTGACAGCTCCACCTATACCAACTCCCTTTGGTGTCATCGCCTTTCATCATAGGCGGTCGCCTTTTATCACAGGCGTTTGCACCCCCTCAATTAGGTGCATCTGCAACAACTCATCCTTCCATCCTTGCATGTATTGGAAAGGTCCTTGTTTGTTGCCTTTATCAAGAGCACAAGAGACTTCTTGTTGTACAACTTTTTCATAGCCTCTGCTCTGAGCTTCATTTAGGAACTCTTCTTCTCCTTGCACCTTTTATCTCATTATAGTACCTCGTTGGATCCTCCGGGTACTCCTACATAATCTCCGTGTGTCCTCGTGCATTTTCTGTTCTCCAGATTTCTCCCTATTTCTTGCTTATGTTTGACAGCAGCTCATCCTGTCATAACATCTATCCAAGTCAAAATAGGGTGCCAATCTTCATTTCCTTGATGTATTTCTCTACCATTATCAGGGTCTTCATCAATTCTCCCCTCGAGAAATTACAGTCACCAAATCTAACTTCCTTGGAGAAATCACCACTTTATCAGATCCTTGATCATATGGAACCCAACTGTTCCTTTGTGCCATCATCCTACTAGTCTTCAACAGTTTCACAACAAACTATCACATATATAAAAATAGTACCGTATGGATAATCCTTCCACTAAGCAAGTTCCCAGGAAAGATTAGAGGGGTCATAACGGTCCCGCTTAAAACCCAATCTCCTAGCCAGAACTTCTTAGGCCATATCTATCCATCGTACTGTCTTTTCGTATATACAACCATTTGCTAGCTTTGTCGCGGCTTTCCTTTACAAGTAATCTAGGGTATCCTTGTTTTATACCTAATTTCTCAACATCTGGTGAGACTACCAGTGCTTAGATTCGTCAAGATTGGTCTTCATAAAATTTCACTCTCCACCTCAAATTGTCCAAATGATCGGGTGTCCAGAGTGTCCCAATTGTACCTTCCCTCAAGGTAATTAAAATTCCCCACATAATAGTTCAACACATGTAATTGGGCAAACATGTGTGATTTCTTCTTCTTCAGCTCCATCGACCACCATGATGACCATCAGATGCCTCCTGATCGGCCAATCTCTCTTTAATAATTCATCACTGCCATTTCTGATCTTAATCTCAATGATCGGACCATACCATTGCATCCGGAATGATCAAATTAGCTGGAAACAAGTCTGAAATAGTCCAAATCGCACTTCAGACGGCTAAGATTTGATCAAAACAATTCTGGCCTGTTAAACGGCCCAGATTCAATCTCAGAACCGGTTGCACGTAGACTCCGCCACACAGAATCCTGTCCCTCGGCTCGCAGTTTGGCTCGGCTTCGAATATGCAAAATCTAACCTTACAGATGTGTCCGGAATGGCCAAAAATATTAGAAATGACACTGAGATCATCCGAATTGGACTTCAGATGGCTCAGATTTAAACAATCAAACTTTGGGATTATTGGACACTACAGATGACGCCACGTGGCAGGAGGAATAGTCACTGCACCACACTGGATCAAAACCCAGGGAGTTAACGTAGTTGTGATGCCGTGTCAGCCACGTAGGACATATGGGGTCAGCAAATCTGATGTGACAGTCCCAGATGGATTTTTGGGTGACGTGGCAGAGCTGACGGAGCTGCTAATGACGTGGCAGTTTGACTGGTCAGAGTGGTGACGTGTCTGATGACTGTGCAGAACAGCTGACGTGGCTGATGACGTGGACAGTCACCCCGTCGGCGCGTGTGGCGGTTTCTGACGTTCGATTTCAAAGCGGTTTTCACCAATGGTTTCGTCTCTTCCTCCTCTACACAGTGATATGGTCAAAACATAATTTTGACAACTTTTATTTTTGAGCAAAATCAAACACCACTTTAAACCAAAAGCTTTAATACCAATTGTTGGGAAATCCGATCGGTGATGTACTGATATTTCCTCATAGGAGGCCAAACACACTGACACAATATTTACGTGATTCGGCAAAACCGCATACATCCACGGGAGAGAGTCTATATTATTAGAGATTAGAGAAAGAATACAAAATAAATACATGGAGAAGAATGATAACTTCACTCTACTCTACTCCTAGTCCTCCTTTGCTGCACTTACAGTTGCTGCAATGGCAGCAAGGCTGCTGCCATTGCAGCTCTCTCTTTCTCTCTACTCTCTTCACATTCTCACAAAACTCTTCACACACTTTGCTCTCTTACATATGCCTCTATTTATAGGCATTCATGGAGGCTTTTCTTCAACAAAGGTGGCTGCCAACTCCAGCTCTTCTTCAACAATGGTGGCTGCCAACCTTTGACATCTTGGATGAGTGCACATGGTTGATGCAATAGTAAATGGTTGTTGCACATTAATGGCAACCAACCTAACACTGCTTACTCTTTGATTATTCGGCATCGCCCATCGCATGTGGATTTTTTTATTCCTTTTCATTATCGTTTGAGCACTACCATTATGATTGTTTCGGCAATTCTATTCTTCTCTCTAATGATTTTCTTACCTCATTTTTTATTTTAAATTTCTCTGCTTTCTATAAACACCTTCCATTATGGATGGGTTTAATGTTTTTTTTTTTTAAGGATCCATGCTCTCTTTTTTATGGTCGGACAGTAATGGATGTTTGGGGATTGTTTGAAGGCTAGATTTCAAAGATTTTAGATTTATTACTGCATTTCTAGATTTAATATAGACTGGTGGTTTTAGATGTTAATTATATGATAATTCATGAGGTTGGGTTTCTTATTTTGAAGGATTTTAAAAGTTTTTGTTGGAATCTAAGTTGTTTATTGGAAATTTGATGATGTTTTTTATATTCTGTGATTTATTTTGATGAAAGAGAGTAAAGAGAAATTATAGAAAAAAATATTTTTATCATTTTTTATAAATCTTGATTTTTATTTTCTCTCTTATTTATTTATTTTTATTTATTTTTATAATTAAAAAAACATCTTATTATTAATGGTGTAGTGAAACAAGCTTGTATGAAAAAACATCATTTGTAGGTTTTGTTGCCCTTTTATGCTTGTAGCAAAAAATAGGAGACAATTTGACAATATAAAATTTAAAGCTTTCTATCAACGATTGTGTTAGTATATATGTCCAGCAAATAATTACACGAGAAATTAACTTTCTCCATGTGCGCGCGCGTGTCAAAATGCCAACCACAAGAGGTGCTTTAAGCTAACTACGTAAGCTATGACAGAATAGCAAAAAAGTTCACGTTTTATCCTTGGATTTGATATAGTGCTAACACAGCCAACTTTTGAATTTCTTCTTCGATAAACTATGTGATTAATTATTTTCCCTGTTTCTAAGAACATGAAATTCAAACATTACACAGTCTGGGTAAAACATGGTCTGGGGTGGCTGGGCTGCTTAGTGGTCCAGTGAAGGAGCTGGATGAAACTGCAGAAGCAACTGTGGGAGCAACCATGGAAGATGCTGATTTATGTGCACGAGGGCCAGGGAGCTCATCGTCAGCCCTGTCCTCAAACACGTTATCGAGCTCGACGTCGCACCGGTTCAAACTATATTGTTTTATGTTTAGAGAAAAATGGAAAAATGGAAATCATTTTCAAATCAAACCAGTTTTCTAGGATAGTCTTTACACATCTGAACACTTCTGAATGACCATGAAAAACCTGTGAACACTTTTCTGATTTCTTATAGATTTAATGGCTTCCATTTCTTTCTGAAGTAACCCTCATGAAGTATGTGTTGTGTATGGTCCCACACCATGTGATAGTGGGACCACCATATTTATTGAGAAGAGAGGCAGCTGACCACTTTAAAATTAAGTGGTTCGGGTACTGTAGCACAAGATTTGAAAAGAGAAGAGAGGAGAAGAAAATCAAGAGAGAAAAAGAGAAGAAAAGGCAGCAGAGCAGCCTTCATTCTTTCTTCAATTTCCAGCTTGTTTACCGTTGGATCGGGCTGAGATTTTGACAGAAGCTTCTAGACATGTTGATCTTCATTCTGAACGGTTGGATCGAAGATTGGTGGTGTGAAAGCTGGCCATTTTGACAGAAAACGGGGCTGTCAGTTTTGTGAGTTTTTCTCAAATATTTCTCCTTTAATCTTGTTGTAATCCAAGAATAAGTTGTTCTTGATGATATATATGTTGTATCCCTTAGTTGAATCTGAGGAAGAATGATTATGAACCCATTATTTGTTGATAGTGGAAGTTTTTAGGTGGACTACGGTCCCGTGGTTTTTCCCGCATCGGGTTTTCCACGTTAAAAATCTTGGTGTTGATTTTGTGATTTTTGCATTATTTTTCATCATTGTTTGATTCTGTTTTATTGCACAAAGAGGGAAAGAATTGGGACTTATGAATTGTAATTGTATTCCGCTGAATTGATCCGGGTAAATTGGTGTCCGGTTGTTCCTAGTTTTCCCAACAATATGAACCATCATGATGCAAAAGATTTGTTTCTCAATTATCGTTAATTGAGAAAAAACTCATTCCTGGAATACCTATATTATCACTATGGAACCACATTTTGAATATGTATCTACAATCCACTTGGCAATACTTGTATCAAACACCTTAAACCATGTTTTCTTTGTATATCCATGGATCAAGCTGCAAACTTGATTTCCTTATAGTCGAATTTGTAGGCCATCCATCTTCCAGTTCTTCTTCGATTATAAAGTACCAAACCCCACTTCTTTTTACTTGAAGAAAAAAGGATTGGCTTTTTTCTTTTTAAGGTTCAACTGGCTTCCAGAAAAGGAAAAGCACTGGGAAGAGAAGCCTATACAGGTGAGGGCAATCAAGGCTTTGGGAAAAGGGTTTGATTTGAGTAGTGACCATCATGTTTTTTACAATTCTTCCTTTATACAATTCCATTTCAACTAACCACCTATTAACTGAAAAAACTAATTGTCAACTAACTTCCCAGATGATTATAACTACATAACTAACTAACAATCACGTGTGAAAATCAGAAATCCAAATAAAAAGTTCTTGGTAAATGGTAAGTGCATAATCTAGTAGCATATAAAAAGTTCTCCAATGACTCTTATCATCTCACGCGCTACTATTCATCTTCAGGCAGAATTTGACAAATGCATTTTTTGTTTCACTATTAATATATCTATAAAGAAGGTATATATTGAAGCTCTTGGTGGTTGGCTAACCAAGTTTTCTTCTCCAAAAGTTAAGTCTCACTCTAGTGGCAACTCTTTAATACTTCCTTATAGAATAAATCAACCGCTATTGCTAGTAATTATCATGATCGGTTAGTGTCGTGAATATAAGATATACAACTGGAAGCTGTAAGGACTACGGACATCAACTATCTCCATATTGGTATGATATTGTCCACTTTGGGCCTAAGCCCTCATGGATTTGCTCTTGGATTATACCCAAAAGGCCTCATACCAATGGAGATATTTGTCCATCCTTATATACCCTTGATCCTCCCCATTTCTAACCAATGTGGGACTTTGATCGCATACCCAACAATCCTTCCCTCGAACAAAAGACCACCGAGCCTCTCCTCAAACGATCATTTATCCATCCACTCTCTGCCAACCAGGATTTTTCATCCTCTACTTCTCTCTACTTCATCGTGTTGGGGTCAGGACACGTCCATGAAGCATCCGGAGAGCACTACCTGACTTGAGAGTTTTTTGCTCTTTCTAGGTCAACTCCTCTTCACCGTGTTGAGATCAGGACACGTCCATGAAGCATCCGGAGCACACCGCCTATCCAATAGAGCTGATC